>NW_028263382.1:27538712-27838712 GCF_051168715.1 Poecilia mexicana | reverse complement strand
GCAGGATGGCGTTCATCTTCACTACTGGTTCGCCTCTATTGCCAGCCCATGCAGTGTTATGTGCATTTTTGTTCCCAAAATCTTCGATATAAAATATGCTTTTTCTTTTGTACATTCCTTTCTTAAATTTCTGTCACAATAGTCTTAAGAAATCCTTAAATGTGAGTTGGTGAACCCTGCAGAGGGAGCTTCTGCTTTACTTACTCTCTGTGTTTCACTACAGGACCAGGAAGAGTTGGAGCAGCTGCTGAAGGTGGATAATGAAAAGAGGCATGTGGTGAGAGAACTGCAGCAAAAGGTGGACGAAGCCAAGAGCTCCCTGTCCTCCAATCGCAGCCGAGGAAAAGTCTTGGACGCCCTGATGCAGCTCAAGAAGAGCGGCAAAATCCCTGGAATCTACGGGAGATTGGTAAAAAACCTGTTTACACGTTACAGAAAACCTTTCCATTTGTATATATTTTTGTCATTATTCCTATATTTGTTTCTCATCGTCGTAATGCGTGGTTTTTAAAATGTTTTTGGTGCTCGTAGGGAGATCTTGGAGCCATAGATGAAAAGTACGATGTGGCCATTTCATCTTGCTGCGGCGCTCTGGACAACATCGTGGTGGATACGATCGACACGGCTCAGAAATGCGTCACTTTCCTCAAGGAGCAGAATATCGGTGTCGCCACTTTCATCGGCCTTGACAAGGTAACGTAACTCTTAGAAACTTCAGTCACCATGCCTTTAAGATTCAGTCAACTTAAAACAGTTTTTTCACCTTTTGACTGCTTTTTTTTTTTTTTTTAGATGAAGGTCTGGGAGAAGAACATGACCCCCATTCGCACGCCAGAGAACAGCCCACGCCTCTTCGACATGGTGCGAGTAAACGATGAGAGGGTCAGACCAGCGTTCTACTTCGCCCTGAGGGACACCCTGGTCGCTCAAGACATGGAGCAGGCCACCAGGATGGCCTTCCAGAAGGACAAACGCTGGAGGGTGGTCACCCTGAAGGGGCAGATAATTGAGATGGCAGGTTGGTGAGATTCATCACTCTTACATGGATTCCTGTCCTGCTTTATTTATTTTTTGTTTTGTTTTGTTTTGGTCACTTTGTAACCACAGCTGGTACTGGTGTTAAAAAAATGTTAAAAGTTTACAGCAGAAACTGTATTTGACTAAAACATGAGTCTAGTTTTTCTTATAACTTCGACCTTTTCTGATAAAACAACTGATCAGTTCCTGGCGCTGTGTTCGTGATTCTCCTGAGCCTGTGTACATTCTCTTCAACAATACTCAGTCTGAGTGACCGTTCTGCTTTTATTTAATTAGGGAATGATATAAAAAAAAAAGATCCAATTATATATTTTGATGTAAATTCTAATGGCCTGACCTCAATTCAGTTGTTTCACAAAAACGTTAATGTGATGAGGTAAGCTTGTATATCAGTATTTTTTTTCCATAATGGGGTTTTTATACGTTTGCAGCTTATTTTCCAATCAGGAGTAGAAGGCTTTAAATCAAGGCTGTAACTGTGTTCTAAAAAAAATGACATAGTATATGAAAGAGTCCATGTGAAATTGTAGAAAAAGAGTTGCAGAATATAAACAATTGTTGGTGCAAACTACAATAATATGGTATGCTAGCTTTTTCAGATGAACTATCTGAAGTATTTCATCTGAAAACTTTTGCTCTGTATTGTTGGTGTGATGTTATTATGGCAGTTTCACTGAAGTATTTTCGCCCCGATGATCAAACCAAAACAACTGAGTCTCCTTGTTTTTGTAATTGTAACTTATTAAGTTTATGGAACCCATCTTCCTTAACCTATATTATTACTGGATAATATAAATTAACTTTAAATCATTTGTCAGAGCAGCCTTTTGGACCATCACAAGGCAAAGTGTTATCATCTTATTTCAGCTTGTCCCTCACAGACCGTGACGGGATGGTTAATAATTAACTCTCAGCCAAAGTTTTTGTTTCTCATTCTTTTGTTGTTTTTGTTTTTGTTGCACAGGAACAATGACTGGAGGTGGAAGAGTTATGAAAGGCAGGATGGGGTCTTCTATCGGCCAAGAGGTGTCCCAGGTCGAGGTTAGTTCAAAACATGCGAATAAGTAAAAAGTCACATTTTCAACTTAAACATGGCATTTAAAAAAAATAAAGAAGGTAAAAATAATTAAAATAAAACCTAACTTTTGATTAGTTTGAATTACCGTATTTTCCGCACTATAAGGCGCACCGGATTATAAGGCGCACCTTCAATGAATGGCCTATTTTAGGACTTTTTTCATACATTAGGCGCACCGCATTATAAGGCGCATAGAATAGACGCTTCATACTCTATTATTACACATCCACATTAATAAAGAAATGGTCCCCGAGTACTTTATATAGTAGGCTGGCCCAGTCGTTGTTTCACTCACGGTGTTGGTGTTGCGATATTATGCCCAACTGCTTTCTGGGTAACACAGACCAACCGACACGCTGCCGCTGCAGTCTCTGTCTCTCTTCCCCTGCCCCTCCCCCCCTTTAAATGTATTATCAAACTTTATTAACAAACCAGTGTTCTGACAACTATCCCAGCATGCACCGCGCACCACTTCTTCTACGGGGAAAAAGAAGTTGGCGGCTGCTTACCGTAGTGGACCAACTACTTAAGCAGCCTACTGCATGTCTGTGTAAACATGACGTCTTTCATTTCGATCTGAGTTAATTAGCGTAGCATTTCTGCCGGATTTTCACAACATATCAGCCACGACAATGGACATGGTCATCTTTTTTGGACGACATCAAGGTGTTTGAGCCACTGGATGCCTCCAACATTGTGCGCGTCACAGCTAAAAGCTACCGATAGATGAGGAAAACAGCAGATCCTCACACCCTCAGCATAAATATAGCTGTGGACAAGATCACTGATGCCTATTGTTCTTGCAAGGCTGGGTAAGTCGGCATTCATGGTTTTGATGGTCCACAATGTACATTAGCATATGTTTACTACTGTAGCTTGTGTTTGTGAGACGGTCACGCACGTGGTAGCTGCACTGTGACCTAAAATGGGCATTAGCCAATGAAACGCGGCCCCTGTGGTTGCTGGACCTGTTGTGGCTCAATATTGGTCCATATATAAGGCGCACCGGATCATAAGGCGCACTGTCGGCTTTTGAGGAAATTGAAGGTTTTTAGGTGCGCCTTATAGTGCGGAAAATACGGTATTTCTGATCCTGATTTTGAATAAAGTCCAGTTTCCTCTCCCTAAAGACCGTGGCAAAGACAGAGAAACTGTTGGAGGTTTAGTTGTTTTGAATCTAAAGAGAAACAAAGGTATAATGTTATCTCCATTTATTTGGCCTTTGTTTGCATCAAAGTACATGCTGTTGGTTTTATTTATAGTTTGAAAATATTGACATTTAATTCAATCAGAAGCTGGCCATTAAACTCGTTTATTATTGACTTTCCATTTTATTAAACTGATAAGAAATTATGCAAAGTAAGATTTTTTATTATTATTGTGTCATTTGCTTTTTTTTTTCCTCTTACCATCTAAAACAATATATTAGTAGCATTGTGCTCTTTTTCACTTGTCTTCAAGTTAAATAGTGTAAGTCCAACTGGGCAGCTTAAGTGCTCATGCGATGCGTGTACCAAGCGTGTCCTCCATCACAACAGAACTCAATTTTCCATGTGTGTTTTTACAGCTCGACCGTATGGAGAGCAAGCTGAATGAGAAAGTGTCAGAGCTGCACGGCTGCCAGGAGAGACGGCTGCAGTTGGAGGAGAACGTCCAGCGCCTGCAGCCTCAGCTCAGAGAGATGAAGAACACTCTGGAAAAATACACAAACAGCATGAGCGTACGACACTTTATGCACCGTTTGCCTCCTTGTTTATGCTTCAAATGATAACAGTTGCCTATATCCAGGCTTACAAATGAGCAATTTTTTTTATTTTTTTATTTTATTTTATTTTTTTACCTAATTAAAGAAGTTTCTCAAGAGTTTCCCCCCTTCCCCCCTTTCTTCTTCCCTCAGAGTCTGGCTGACCAGGAGACTCACTTGAAACTTCAGATTAAGGAGCTTGAAGCCAACGTGCTGGCAGCTGCCCCAGACAAAACCAAGCAGAAACAGATGGAGAAGAGCCTGGAGGCATTCAAGAAAGGTAGGAACTTGCATAAACTGTAAAGAGAGGTGCTAATTGTTTTATGTCATTATATCCTTCCTCATGTCAGATTAAGGCTTAACTTCTGGAAAAATACACTCTACTACCCTTTAGTATATCTTCAATACAGAGTAGATTTTAATTTAATTTGGCCTTAAGTTTTAATGCCAAAATGTTTCATTTCTTTTTTTACTTTTTTTTTTTTTTTTTGCGCCCCCCCCCCCCCCATTAGACTTTGAGTCAGCATCCAGTAAGGCCGGGAAGGTGGAAAACGAGGTGAAAAGACTCCACAACTTGATTGTTGACATCAACAGCCACAAACTGAAGGCTCAGCAGGATAAGCTTGACAAGATCAACAAAGAGCTCGACGACTGCTCCTCCATCATCACCAAGGCCAAAGTGGCCATAAAGACGGCTGATCGGTAAGGGAAGAAAATATTCAAGGTGGAACAGTCCGCCTTCTCCCTGCTGGCACTAATGGTGGGCTTTCTTTGAGGTTGGTGATGTCAGTTCTGGTTTTCTGTGTAAATATGTGTAATATGTGTCGACTCATTTGTATAATGTAACAATCAAGTGCAACAAATTTGTACCATGAAAGGAAAAAAGAAAAAAAGAAAGATTAGTTGTAGGGTCTACAAGAGAGGAATTATCAAAGTAGAGATTCACCAATATGAACATTTTGGTAAATATACTTTATTAATATCCCTATTTTGGCTAATAACCAATATTATATACATTTCCCTACTCTTTTAACACTGAAAAATGATTACACTACTAATGTTGGGTCTCTGCTTTATTTAAGCACCCCACCTTACTGTGCTGCATCACTATTTACATGCCCAAATACAACATGGCCGCCAGACTTCCTTTCCCAAAAACATGATTCAAACAGCAACATGATGGAAACTAACTTTGTTTATTAATTTCGCCCCATTTTCCCCTGTGGGACCGATATGTTAAAACATGACTAACATCAGCCGATGTTAATGCAGATATATTGTGTATCAACACATCAAATTATGACTGCCTAACCTTTATGTGATTTTTATTAAATTCAAACTCCAGACCATTTGTTGAGTTTTCTGGAAAAAAGCTTCAGTTTTCTTCATCTTTTAACGACTTCCACACTGAAGAGGGTTATAAAGACCAGGTTGCTTTTATGTCTGATATAAAAAGTGGCTCCTAGTGGTGATTTTATTTTTTCCTAGAATTTAACCTTGGTAAAATAGAAGTTATTCACAGAGAACCTCAGGCTTTAAGAGACCTCCTAAAGTGACAAAATGTTAGGAGTGGTGAGGACTTTTAGTGAGTCTTAAAGATGCAGTAGGTAACTTTTAAACTTATCCAAATCTGCACCACACAAGTTCATGCTCCTGTGTGCTTCAGAAATGTCCTGCCTGAGACATTCCCTCGTTTAGCAGACTTGGCTCAAAGGTTTGATGCTGTCTGCCCTTTAATTCAGTTTTGCAAAGTTTCATCATCGAGACGCGCAATACTTCATCCAGTCTAGATTCTACGATTGGTTCATTTCTATTAACTGCTTATTTGCTTTTTTTATTTGTTTTGTGTATCAACCTGTCACATTCTAAATGAATTTTCCTATTGGTTGCAGCAGTACAGCTTGGTAAAACGTCTCCCGGGCATAAAAGCAAATGTATACTAAAGTGAGCGGCATCTAACCAGAGTAATTCAAACGCCTTGCTTTCTGAAGGCCAATGAAATGATTGTCGTTGATCTGGTCTGCTTTAGCTGTTGCTGTCAACACCACCGGAGAAAAACGTCTAAATCCTCTTCCGTTTGTCTTCCAGGAACCTGAAAAAGTGTGAGGAGAGCGTTGCTCGTGTGCAAGCTGAGCTGGAAGAGAACGAGAAGTTGATGGCTGAGCTCACAGAACAGCTGAAGAAACTAGAAGATGAGGCGGGGGAGATCATGAAAGCCTGCCACGAGGCAGAGGTTGCTGCTCGCCATTTACGTTATTCGTATCAGAATGTCTTAAATCTGGGGGAGTGTTTCTCTCTGAGGACATCCCTAGCATCAATACAGCTGATTTACTCCTGCTTTGGTTCTGGTTGTGTAGGCCACTCTGCCTGAGGTGCAGGAGCAGTATCAGAACGTTTCCAAGGAGATCAAGGCCCTGCAGCAGCAGGAGCACGCGCTGCAAGAAGAGTCGCTCAACGTTCGGCTGACCATCGAGCAGATAGACGCCGCCATCACAAAGCACAATGGCAAGATCAAGTACTGGCAGGATGAGGTGAGTCACATAACTCTAAACCAGTACACAGCTGGGGAACAACCAAGCCCCCTGAGCTTTGTTGTCTTCAATAATGCCTGTTTTTGTCTTCCAGAGCATCAAGCTGTCCCTTCACACCATTGAGGGCCAGCCAGCAGAGGAACTCCGTGTCTTTCCTCCTGCTGAGCTGGAAGCCATATCGGATCCAAACATCCTGGTGAACAAGATCAGCATGCTGGAGAGCCAGTGTAGTCAAATGAAGCCCAATCTAGGAGCCATTGCAGAGTACAAGAAGAAGGTACGCACAAACACTACAAGGTGTCCTGGTGGTCTCGTTGGTCGGGATGAAGGAAGACTTGTTCTCATTCACTGCTGCCCCAAGAGCAGCAGTGAATTTCTAGGGTCTCCGCCTGCTTGAAAAGTCTTACATTCATGTAACTAGTTAGAAATCTTAAATTCGTAAGTTGACTTCAAATATATTAATCACAGGTCTTCAAATTTTTTTATAACTATTTAGTGTTGTACATGTTTTTTTGTTTGCTTGTTTTTCTGTCAGGCAAAAGTTTGAGTCGCGCGCAGATGTCTTCATAGCTTCTCTTGCTAATATAACTAACATAGCTCTGCTAGCTAGCTTTGTGTGTCTGTCAGGGGCGACGGTGACAGGTTAATGTTGAAACCCGACACACCGACAGCGACAAAAGTTACGCATTTGTAAATGTTTGTGTCGCGTGGCAAGCCCGCGTGTGCACGTCTACACTTACAAGCGCAAAATTTCACAAGCATGAAAACGACTGGAGAGGAGCGACGAAGCGGACATTTATCAGCAGTTGATAAAAACTGGCGCTAATGGACAGACCATGTTTTACATCGGCATAAGATAATCGCGTGTCATCTCCGACGCTTTGTGTCCTCAGGAGGAGCTGTACCTGCAGCGCGTCGCCCAGTTGGACGAGATCACAGCGGACAGAGACAGGTTCAAGCACGCCTACGAGGACCTACGTAAGCAGCGGCTCAACGAGTTCATGACCGGGTTCAACATGATCACCAACAAGCTGAAGGAGAACTACCAGATGCTGACACTAGGTGGGGATGCAGAGCTGGAGCTGGTGGACAGCTTGGATCCATTCTCTGAGGGAATCATGTTCAGGTAAGGGAGGATTAAAAAAAAAAGCAGTCAAGACGTTATTGGTGCATGCTGGGATTTATATGTGGTGCTACAGCTCTATGCTTGTTATTTATTTGACGTATTCTTTCGTTTTTGTTTTAGTGTTCGTCCACCAAAGAAAAGTTGGAAAAAGATCTTTAACCTGTCAGGAGGGGAGAAGACCCTCAGCTCTCTGGCTCTGGTGTTTGCTCTGCATCACTACAAGCCCACCCCGCTCTACTTCATGGACGAGATCGATGCCGCTCTGGACTTCAAGAACGTCTCCATCGTTGCCTGTTATATTTATGTGAGCACAATCAGGCTGCTAGTTAATATTTTTAAAGCTTTTATGATTTGTTCTCGATGGTCGCATCATAACTTTTTCTTTTTGTGACAAAAATGTCATTGTGTGATTGCAACAGGACGGTCCTTAAGCTTTAAAGTGCATAAAACGAGAGAATCCACTGCACTAAGAAATTATTCAGCAGTAACTTTGTATGCTTAAATAATTAAAAGGTGTTTTTCTTTTTACAGGAACAGACAAAGAACGCTCAGTTCATCATCATCTCCTTGAGGAACAACATGTTTGAGATCGCGGATCGTCTCATCGGCATCTATAAAACACACAACACAACCAAAAGTGTCGGAATCAATCCCAAAACAATCGTGTTCAGAGAACATGATGCCATCACGGCATAAAAAGGCAACTTTATCTTTTAATGTTCTTTCATAAACCATGTAAATATTTGTACTGTCCTTTCCAATAAAGTGCTGCTATTTCTTTAATCTGAAAAATAAAAAAGTTTTTAATAAACTTTGTGAAATTATTCTTAAACAAAATGGAAGAACTCGTAAGAACACATTTCCAGCTCTTTAAATCATGTTCAGGGGAAAATGTCCTTTTAGCTTTAGTTTATGATTTTACCAGTAATGTGAACGCTCTTTACAATATTGGCTCAATGCTCTTAACTTTTCCAGCTATCATGATTTACAATAAACTGAAATGTTAAAGGCAAAGGGAGATATTTTGACCTCTTGAAATCTGATTCTTCTAACATAATAGTTTAGTGCTGGTTTGACAGATTTGCTATACATTAAGTTTTTTTTGTTTTGTTTTTTTCATGTTTTGATGCCTCAGAATTTGAGAAAAATCCCAAACTTTAGCTCACTTTAAGGACTGAAAGTCAGAAATCCATTGGTAGAATATCATTTTTAACTAAGTCAATTGTTCAGTGTGTAGGAACTCAAACTGAAATGCAGAACATGCCACCAATGTAAAGCGGATATGTGGATCTTTATAGATCACGGTGGAAGGGTGATGCAATATCTAGGAATGTTAATATAGTTACTGTCGTGTTCAGTTTCTAAAATAAAAAAATATATATGAATGAATTGAGAGATTGATTGCAACAATTAAAATGTCTTTAGTTTATTTTTCTTAACCTGTAAAGATGTCTTCATATTGGACCGGCGAGATGATCTGAATGTGTCATTTATGAACTTGCACTAGCCGTCCAGTAGGTGGCAGCACATGGCGTGATAGTCTGAAATATGCAGATTTCAGTCTGATGGAAGCCTTAAAGAGGTAATTCTGCACATTTTATTGCGTTAGTTATCGAATATTTAAAACATACAAAAAAACTACAGGTTACAACAGATTTTTACAGTTTACATTTATTTTGATTCAGAGGGCTGTGTGCTGTGGTTTTGCCACATTTCAAAATCCCAGTTTGCATCAAACCAGCAAGGCGCCATGATGGACTTTGTTCTGAGGCAGGTTGTCGAGATGCACCATTTCCTTTAAAAAAAAAAAAGTGCTGGTCCTGGAGGAAATGGGAAGGCAGGAGAATTAAAGGCACAGATTGGGAGTCTCTCCTTATGTAACACATTCCTCCATTATTTGTTGTAAACAGTCTAGTGTGGTATGTTCCACATGCCTCGTGTCCCATAATGTCATGGAAAAGTCTGATGCAAGTTCCCGCTTCTTTTATTATGAGCGGAAGTAATATAATAAAAAGAAAGTAACACTTATCAAAAATGAATATTGCTACATAATGTGTGATTATAGAGTGGAACACCCAGGAAATGAACAAAAAACCTGCACATCTGCTGCTGCAGCATTTCTCCTCTTCATCTCCTAACTGTGCTGACAGGAAATGAGCAGAAGAGGTTCTGGTTAAATTAAATTCCTGTTTTGCTGAAAAGACAACAAAAAAAAACTTGCTGTTTAGGCTGGACACAACGTAGTTATGGTTTTTAAATGTTGAAACTTCAACCTGTTCATGCAAAATCGGAACAAGCAGATGTTTAGAAAGTAACAAAAGTGAGGCTGTTTTGGTTCTTTGGAACGGGGAAACGAGACTGTGCCGCGTTCAGTTTGGTTTCCAGTTCGGCCTTCCTCAGCGAGACGTCGACATTTTAAATAAAGCAGCCACCTGCTGAACGACTCGGTCTCTGAGCACAGACAGCTGCGAGCCCCACCTCTGCACTGCAGCCCCCATTGCTGCGCACTCCGCCTCCATTGTGTCCCACACGGATGTGACGAGGCTGCCGCTCAGACTCTGGGCCAGCTGACTGAGGCGGGAAAGGAGGGAGAACCCGAGCGACGCGCCTCCGACCGGGTTGGCCCACAACGCCGCCAGCAGCAGCAGCAGCAGGCCCAGCAGAGCTACGGAAGCGGTGGGCCGCAGCTGGCGCCACCGGTCCCAGGCCGCTGTGACGGGCGGCTCTGCCTCTGCTTCGGTCTCCGTCCCGATGCCACCGTCGCATCTGGTGCAGCAGCGCAGCTTGGGAACCGGCGCCTGCTCCAGGCTGCTGATGGTCACTGCGGGCCAGTTCTGCTGCAGGTAGGCTGCTGCGCGCGGCGTCACCGACAGGTTGATCCCGGAGGGCAGCGGGGTTCTGATGAACTTCTCCACCCGATCTCTGAACTGATGGACTTTCTCCAAAAACACCAGGGGGGAGTCTTCCTCCTCCACAGACGACCCCAGAGACACCAGGTCCAGCTGCTCCTCCTGAGACCAGCCAACCAATTAAAGCAACACAGAACCATTAAAAACAAAAAATAAAATGAAAAGTGGATGATTTGATTTATTATCAGTGTAAAATTTAGATGTTCTGACTCTCTAAACTCTTCTTGGCAGCTCTCATAGAAATGTGTAACAAGCACTAAAATAAATACGTCTCTCATTGCATTTTCCTAATCATTGGCAAATGCAACATTATTTTTTATTCATTTTCAACTTTTGTCTGAACAATACCGTATTTAAAAATCTGTGTGATTTTTATAGTTTTTATGATTTTTAATATTTCATGTATTTAAAAGGCCACTTTTAATCATCCATCCATTAATCTAAATTATACATTGGCAAGTACGGTGGAGGATCTGTGATGCTGAGGACCATTTTCTCCTTGTTAGAGGGCACTCCATCATGATCCATGTGAATATTCCAAAGATATATGGCCCAAATGAACACCGAAATGATTCATCAAACTTAAATCAACTTTATTTGTTGACCTTCTCCGTCCACATAACCTGTGGGGTCAATCTGCAGACACGAGAGGTCCCAGAGTCTCAATAAATGCACCATTTGTTTAGTTAAGAAAACATTTTTAACGTAGGACTGTTTTCCTACTATGATCAAATTATGGGTTTGATAAAAGATTCCTTTACTTTAATTGCTAGATGATACAAAAAGTAATTATAATAATAACAAAAATGTCCTCCTACTGACCACAAACTGCATCTCCATCTTCTAGGCCAGTCACCAGAATAAAATTATGCTGGACGATAAATTGTCACAGAAATTATTGTGATAAACGATATTGTTGTTTCCAGACCATTTTGAAGTGATACGCCGATAATGACATAGTGGAGGTTCGCTTAAACTCTAATTTACTTCACTCTGGCACTTTTATATATCCACACTAAAAAACAATAAAGAAAATTAAAACCCACTTATAACCAAAACTATAAGTAAAATGAATTAGGATGTCTTTGAACAAAGTTGCGCAACAAACAACGTTAACCATCAGAATGAAAATGATCGCGCTCTTAACTTTAATTTGTCATGAAATTAACCAACTGACTGCTCGTTGTGGCAGGGCTTTACCCACCTGGAGCTCCTTGACTCTGTGGATGAGGGGGTCGTAGGTCACGGCCACCTCTGCAGCAGCCTCGCTCAGAGCCTCCAGGTATTCCTGCTTCTTCCTGGCCAGCACCTCCTCTAAAGACACGAAAAACTGGTTGACCTCCTGCCGGTCCTGCCTCAGCAGAGCGTCGCAGCGCGCCTTCTCCTGCTCAAGCTGCTCCCCCAGCTCACACACCTGAAACACGGCGGGACGGCGTTACGGTTTAGCCTCTCTCCCCCACAGACAACCAGAGGGCCGCTCTAGCGCCCCCCGACGCCTCCCACCTGACTCCACTTCTGCTCCGAGAGCCTGGCCAGCAGCAGCGCCGGGGTTGGTTTTTCCCTGACAAAGGCCGCCTGCAGGTCGTCTATGGGGTGACCGTGGTGCTGGCCGACGGTCAGGCACAGGCCGCAGATCAGCTGCCGGTCCTGGATGCAGTACATGTTGAGCGGCTGCCTGCAGTGCTCCTGGCAGGACGGCGCCCGCGGCTCGCTGTCCCTCTGGTACTGAAACGGCAAGGCACAAATCGGCGTGAATATTTGTCGTTTCTTTTGTTTTTTTTTTAGTTTGAAATTCTCACCCCGAACGCGTCTCACCTTCTCGACGATGGCTCGCAGAGACACGTTGGACGGGAGCGCGTCCACGCCGCTCGGCGGCAGCTCCACCACGCTGCGGCAGTGGGGACATTTTATGGGCAGGCGCAGCGGGCGCCAGATGGAGTAGTTGGTGGACACCTGCAGCAGGTTCTCCAAGCAGCTCTTGCAGAAGGTGTGGGAGCACGGCAGGACGCGCGGGTCGGAGAACAGCGAGTAGCACACGGAGCAGGTCAGGTCCTCCTCCAGGCTGTCCATCGCTGGAGGCGGACGGGACGCCGCGGGGTCGCACCTGCCGGGAGGAATTCAAGAACTCGATGTGTGATTGGAGGAAAAAGAAAAACGTAAAAGGTAAAATCAGTAGAATCTGAGTTTGGGCGCAATTTAAAACACGTGTCATACAAAGCTGACAATCACAATAAAAAGAAGAAAAAAGAAAATCAAAATGTGCTGCTTCGTAAAACAACAGTGAGAATGTTGAGTAGGTTTTGGCTCGGTTCTGATTTTTACTGGTAAAATGAAAACAACAAAACAGTGTCACTTCCGTCGCCAAAAGTGATTTTCTTTTTCTTTCGCCTAAATTGCTTGGGCCATTACTTTAGGAAGGTGATGATTTTCACAATGGCTGACCCTGTAAGCATTTCTCCCTTAACTGCAGTAACCTTTAAAGTTTCTTAACTGGGTTTTAAGTGCAGTGTTTTATTATTTTCAATCATAAAAACTTCTGTTTTGGCACATTTACCCTTACTCTGCTTGACTTTTTGAGATTTTCAGGTTTCAAACATGTTTTTTTTTTTAGATTTCAGAACGTTAACTAGGCTATATTATTTTAATATCCTTCCACACTTTTTACATGCGGTACTGTGCAGAACATTAAGTCATCCTTATGTTTGTAACATTTATAAACTGTCTCATTCTGATATTGCTCAAGGACTTTGGATGTTTCTGCCTCTCAGGTATTAGCACCTGGCCAGATTTAGCGGGTGTGTTTTTTTTTTTTATCTTTCTTGTTTGCTGAGCTGCTGAGGGGTTGGGCCCGTGTTGTCGTTACACATACCAGACATCTTCTAGCAACAGAGCAATTTTAAATGGCAGCTACAACAGATGAGATGTTATATCAACATTTTAAACAAAGGTCCAGTTTTGAAACTGGCCCATATCCATCCTTTGCAGTGCGTCAGCTGGCTGACTGAAGACGACTTTACTTTTTATGCATAAACGCTTTTTTTGTTCCTAGAGGGAAAAAAAGCACAGGTGGAAACAAAAGGGAAATGACCTTTATGAGAAGCATTTACTTTGAGCCCAGTACATATTTAGACAGGGATTTTTATGTTTTGTTTGTTTGTCTTCGTTTGCTAAGCTGCTCATTGAATCCTTCATTAACCGACCAGTCACAGATGTTGCCAGACATCTTCTAGAACCAATTTTAAATGGGATACTTTCAGGCTTTTCCAGGTATACTTATGGAAATATGTATTATTGTTTTAGCTCAATCTATGAACA
The DNA here is from genome assembly GCF_051168715.1 of Poecilia mexicana. Taxonomy (NCBI): domain Eukaryota; kingdom Metazoa; phylum Chordata; class Actinopteri; order Cyprinodontiformes; family Poeciliidae; genus Poecilia; species Poecilia mexicana. The sequence continues at coordinate 27,824,971 of NW_028263382.1, read as the reverse complement.
ACATTAAAAATAGATATAAGGTAGTATTTTAGCTCCAACAATTTCTAAAAAAAGAAATTGACATGGGGTCTTTCTGTATCTTCTCCCTATGCAAATGTTTTTTTTTTCTCCTGGGTACTCTGGATTCCTCACACTGTTCAAAAATATGATTGTTAGCTTAACTGGTCTCTCCAGATCATTAGCTGTGTGTGTCTCTAGGTTGCTTGTAACTTATTGATCCAGGCATTCAGAGATTAGATTACAAAAGAGAAAATTAAATGAAAATGTGCAGCTAAGCCTCACCACATTCACCAGTTTGTTCCTGGGAATATTTGGCTTTAGCAACAAGAAGGCAGCCGAAAACACTTAGCTCATATTACCTCGATCAGTTATGTTGTTTAGTGTCTCCTCTTGTTACGGCCAGCAGCTACAGTGACAATAAAAGGCCCAGTGCCAGCTCCCACCACCCCAAAAACAACACACACCCCAACAAACACCGGACTGATCTGAACAGCTGGCAGGAGTCCAGCTGTGGATAAATCTGCGTTATAACCAAAGCTTTGTTCAACATTAATCGCATTTTCAGGATAGCCTTTATAGCCACATCTTTATTTCTCACAAACTTCCTTTACACCACAGTTTAAAGCTATTTACATAAAAGATATTGCTTTTTTTTCCTTCTTAACCACACTGTTAATTCCCACCAGTAACCCTTTGCGGATAATTAGAAACACTTCTAATTATCCGCAAAACTGCATACGTTAACTTATTTCAGGTTTGTGATTAGTCAGCTAAATCACCCCGTGGTCTACAGCTTGGTAACGAAATGTGAATAATATAGAAATGTTTTAGGAGAAAACATTCACACTTACCCTATTTTCAGTGGAAAGTGTCCACAACTGCTGTTCCTTTCCTCTTCCTTCTCGTGCTGCTTTCATGCACATCTAGTAAACTTGCATTTCCAAAATAGAGAGGTCGTAACACGGAAGCAGCGTTAACATCCAAAACCAAGTAATTGTATTTTTAACGTGAAAAAAAAAAAAACTAGCTCACGTATAAAACGTTTCTCAAGTTTTCGGAGCGTACTGAAAACAACAAAGGCATCAATTTAGAGGTACATTATGTTGTTCCTTGAATAATATGCTGCATTTATTTTGCCTCGGTAGTCAGAGCTAATCTTTGTGGCGTTTCGGGTGCGCACCAATGCATTCATCTTCACGTTATTCTTTCAATCACAAAACAAATGCAGTCAAGTTGTACAATTCTATGTCATTTGACGGGACACAATCCTTTTAAAACGAGCCAAATTTCAGAATATCACCTCCCTCCCTCTTGGAACTCGGAACGTCCCATTTTCGATTACATATTGAACGGAGCATACGTTTCTTACCGTGTCCATTTTTTATTTTCGATAATGCGCATGCGGATTAACGGTCAATCGGCCAGTTTAGCCAATCAGGGAGCGTCTCGTCTCGTTTGAAACTATGTTTTAGTTGGAAACTAGCGGTGGCACTATGCTATGTGAAGAAGCCTATCCATTAAGAATCTTTACTTGGATATGTATTATGGAGATAAAAGTCACAAAGTATGTTAAGAATTTCTACGTCAATTGCATTATTTTCTGAAAACGTTCCCCCCTCCGCAGTTTCCATTTATCATGATTCCCATTTAGGAACCAGAATAAATGTGACAAAACGAGCCATGATCAAACTTTAAGTCGAAACATTGACCTGTTCGTGGAACTTGAATAATGTGCAGAATTAATGTCATTAATGTTGTCTTTGGTGCACATCATGCTAGGTACTGAAGGTTCAATGTTCCAAACATATTCTGATTGCAGCCATCAGAATATGGCGGCTGATTACTCAGCCGACATGTGCTCAGGTTTGTCCCCCACTCTTATTTAACAAAAGCTGTAAAATTAATGTACAGCACTTAAAGCTGCAGTATGCAACTTTTTTTTTTTTTTTTTACGTTTATGAAAACTGTCACTAGGTCATGGCAGAATAACATCAAACAGAATACGTGGGGGAAGGCAAAAAAACGGAGCTCCTCTACCTCCTACCTTTAATCCTACTGTGATCTGCAGATTTATAAATCTCCCAGTCAAAACACAGCCAATCAAGAAGAGGATCTAAGTGTCAGTCATGCTTGTGTACATGTTGCTCAGAACAGACTTTGTCATTTAACTGCACATATAAAATGTACATGTTGAGTGAAATTTAGTTGCAAGACGCCAATAATAAAAATGGAGAGCCTGTGAGTGGGGTATACACAATAATGATTGACAGCAGGAAGACCCTCGTGAGTGATTGGTTGTTTCTGACAAAGCCGTGCATTTCTACAAATGGCCGTAGAACAGGAAGAAAGCAGAGAAGCTGGATTTTTTTTTTCAGATTATCTGTCACATACCTAACAGTCACAAAGTGACAGTTTTAACAAATATGTAAAAAAAGGTTTTTTATATATAAATTACAATCTATATGTGTAAAATGGCAACGCACGCAGGTTCAAATTGTTACGGAACGAGATTAATCTAGATTTTTCACAAAGAGAGCACACACACACACACACTCAGTCTCTCACTTTGGGTTTCACTATTTATTTTTATGAAGACAACCTGTCCTTTAACCTTCATTTCTCCCTGGGAAAAAAAAAAAGGTTTTTAGGCTTTCTCCATTCTTTCAGGTCATCATTTTAAGATTTGAAACCACTTTGCTAACAAGGAATGCTGCAAAAAAAAAAAAAATATACCCCTATGTTCAACAGAAGGTTTATGAGCACAATGTATAATCATTACTACAGTGTTTGAAGTTAACAAAAAACAAAACAAACAAAAAAAAAACAGAAGAGGTTAAGCTTGTACATTTAGCTTGTAGAAGAGCAAAAAGGGGTAAAGGGAGAGGACTCTGCAAGGTACTTAAGTTACAGCAAACTTGTTCATGGGTTTATTTATTATTCAGGTAAACCCGCTTTGAACAGCTCCAGTCTGACACATGGGACACCTTTGACCTTTTGAGAGGAGCGAGGTTAAATCCCCTCTAAGTCAAGCTGAGATACATCAGCAGATTCGTCAACTGCTGCTCCTGAAATAAAGTAATTATATTCTCAAATAGCACTAAAAAGTATAATTAGATCACTTTAGAAAGACAACAAAGACTGTGGCTGAGTGATGCATAATGTAAAGCGGTCGGCGGCGGGTCAGAGCCCACCAACTCACCCAGGCCTCACTTTGCAGTACATGTGCAAAACCATACAGATTATTTAGTAAATTTGACAATAGTGAGCAGAAAGGAGGGTGGGGCGTGGGGGAAGGGGGTGGGCAAAGGGACACATGTAACATTTAAGCACAGTATTACTCAAAATGAAAATTTCACTGTATTCACAGCCTAAGGAAACTAAAATTACCCTAAAAATAACTGTGCTAGGTACATGCAAGGGTTATGATTCACAATCCTACGAGACGTGACCATCGATTTGTTCTCCCGTGGCGGTGCTCAAAAGCTGTGGTGACAGCACTCCGAAGCGGTGATCTACGCTGTGAAATGAAGAAAAGGTGAGAAGGTTACAGGAGGATCTGGTTGGTTCACGGGTTTCACAGCATCAAGCTCACGTCTGGCGTTCAGGTGGAAGGATGGAATAAGACGGTCGTCGTCATTCACCTTTACAGAAAAGCGGTGGAACTAAAAGCTGAAAATTAATTTTAAAAAAAAGAAAAAGAAAAGAGGAACACACTGGAGGCAAAAAGAAAAGCCCAAAAGCATCTTAATTCGATGCGCTGCTGCTGCTGCTCCTCCACGCTTCCCAGAAACAATGTCCAGTGTCAATTAATACTAAATAATAATTCTGAACAAAAAACAAATATTAATCTTTGTGATGATTTATTTTTTCCATTTTCCAAAGTTCTTTGAGGATCGGCCTCGTTCAGAAGGCAGAAATTATTTTTCCTGCGACCTTTGCGGTACTGTGTTGCGTTTCTCTTCAAGATGTCGTCGGTTTTTTTGTCTTTTTTCCACCTCCGCATGCGCTCTCATCCAGACACGCGCACTTTCCCAGTCACGCCCGCACACACACAACTCATCCGTCCATTCTCTCGCACACGCGATACGTTCAGTCGGACTCCTGGCCCCGCCCATTCTAGGAGAGGTGGGTGAGGGGGCAGCGGGGTGGGAGGGGCTTGAGGATGGTCGCCCAATCAGAGGGCGTTCTCGTTAGGAGATGAACCTGGCTCCTCTGCGCTGAGTCCAGACATTCATACACAATGAGTCCATTCACACTCGTGTCTGATAGACGTGGCCGATTGGTTGGGGTGAGAGGGGCTAGGTGGCGCCCTCTCGTGGCGGAGGGGGGGGGGGAATTGCAGAATTGTGATGATTTGTTTCATCTCTGTTCATAATTATATTCATTTCTGCTTTTTTCTCGAGATATTTCAAGATGTCTTGATTTCCTATTGGTAAGTGTCCACGGTTCCCATCCACATCCAAGGTTTGTTTTTTCTTTTCTTTCCGTCGTTTGAAGTTTTCCCGGAAGTCGACGGCGGCGGCTCCGATAAAAACAGAAGTTACGTCAGCGTGTCTTCTCAACGCAATCGATGTAGATGTTTTGCTTCTTTTAGATTTTTTTTCCACTGTTTTTTTAAATTTATTTATTTATTTGCAACATGTAGCCACTCATTCTCACTCGCACCCACTCGCCATCTCAAACTTCATTTGGGCTGGTTTCCCCCTGGAATGCCAAATGAAATCCACATATTTTTCTCTCTCAGATAAGATGCAGCCATGGATCCCACGAGCCAAGCACAATGGATCGAATTTCTCACACTCGCTCTCTCTCGCTCTTTCTCTCCTAATTGGTTTATGTTGAACAGGGTGCTGCATCGCGAACAAAACTCCAGAATAAACCCCCCAGGGTGACGTCTAGAACTGGAACCCCTTGGCTGGCACGTTGGCTGCGTTGAAGCCGAAAGTCCCGCCTTGGATGGCGTCTGGGACCAGGCTGGTGTCTTCGTCAATCTGAACAAGCAACAGAGAAACGGAGCGTCAGCAGCGGAAAGAAAAAAAAAAAAAAAAAAAAAAGAGCTTTTGTTACTTACATCATCGGATGAGAAGTACTGATCTATTATTTCATATGCCAATTTGTAGATATCTTCATTTTCATGATTTTGCAGAAGCTCAATTTTTTCCAGCCCTGCGAAACATAAAAGGTCAAAGGTGATCCCGCGTTTAAAATGAAAACAAAAGCCGTGCAGAGACGACGGCGGCGGCTGAACGTACCTCCGCATTCCTCAATGAGATTGGCAATAGTTTCCGCCTCGTCGTCGGCCATTTTCAGGATGTTACTGAGGCCGTCGAGAACGACCTGCACGACCTGAGCGTCCTTAACTGTGAGCAGGTTGCAGAACGGAGGGATCACCTGCATCTCTATGAGGTGGGCCACCTGTGGGACGACACATTTCAGACGAGGAATAAGTCTTTGTATGCGAAGAACTCATTTATATTCACTTTCAAAGTGTATTATGGCAACTACAATATTTATATTTATCAATAACTTTTTCAAACACACAGGTGCATCTAAAAATGTTTAGTTACCACAATTGGGTGTACATGTCTTCCTTCCACTCAACTTTCCATTAATATATACAAAATTAGTACTGTGCACCATCTTTTTCAGCGTTGACCCAAGCGTGTCCTGCATGTGATTGCGTACATGTGTCACATCCAGCCCTACATAAATACTTTAGTTGCTATCTAGAGTCTAGAGAGTATCTGGGCCATACTAAGAAAAAATAAACAAAATTACAAAAATAAAGTCGGAATATTACAAACCTAAACTCGTACGAACATAAAGTCGAAACAGTATGAGAATAAAGCCGTAGTAATATGAGAGTGAAGTCATAAAATTACTACAAGTCACAATATTATGAAAATAAAGTCCATCATATGACTTCATTCTCAGAATTGTTTTTTTAACATCTTTTTTATGCAGATAAAGCTATAATATTTGAAGTTTGTTAATAGGTAGTTTCATTCTGCCACAACTGGCCCTTTACAGACATTCATGATCTTAAAATCGGTGACAACCCCTGATACAGGCCATAACATAATTTAAATAATTCTTATTGGTACAAGGCATTCAGATTTTCTGAGAAAAACTGTATGCTATAATCAAAGTTAATTGATAAAACTGCTTAAATTACAGAATGAACGTATGTGTTTTCTGTAAAATTAACTTTTTTTTTTTTTAACTCAACAGAGAAACACACCAGGCTGTCAAACCAGCTTTGCATCAATGAGAGCCTGTAGGTGTTTTGTTAAAGAAAAATCAACAGGGACAAGCATCAACATGAGCAACGACATTTTACCTGATCTTTCCTCCCACTTATCGTCAGGTTACTGATGGCCCAGGCTGCTTCTTTCTGAGTCCCAAAGTCACCCTGAAATGAATAGATTCAACATAAGCACCGTATTTTATTTTTTATTTAAAATTGTCTTCCCAACAACAAAGCAAACGATCCGCACCTTGTCGAGCAGGTGGATGATCATGGGAACCAGCTTTGCATCAATGACGGCCTGCACCTGCTGCTGGTTGCCTGCTGTGATGTTGGACAGGAACCACACTGCCTCCTACAGGACAAGGAGTTCAAATACAGGAATGAATCCTGACAGACTGGTCACATGCTACTTATAAACTGTTCAAAGGCTTGCAAAAAAATTAAAACTCATAAAAAGTGTTTATGAGGTGGATCAGAATCCAGAGGTCAACCCAGATGAGTTGACCTCTGGTTGAGACGAGCGTGCTTGTGGGTGGGGAGTTGGGTGATTTGAGGCTCTAATCATCGTCCAGTCACAAACGGGGCCTCGTTTTTTTACTGACTGGTCTCAGATGCACTCCGATATCAGCAGAGATTTCTCAGCACCCTTTTCTCCTCCGACCCGTGAGAACACACATTCACTCTGACACACACAGCTAAACCCCACCCACCCTGATCTGTCACTGACTACAGTGGCCGGGCTTCTTCGCCGTCTTCATCCTCACGAATCTTCCTGCTGGCTAGTCTACTGGCTATCTAATACTACTCCCCAACCTCTCACACATGACAATCACACCTGCACAAAGTCTCAGATTTCATCACTTACATACCAAAGGTGGAGTTTTTCCAACGATTGTCGGTGTGGCGTGAAAACGAGACAGGTTTTTACCTTGTTGATCTTCTCTTTGGGGTGAGTGAGGAGCGATGGGAAGTGGCTGAGGGCGTCACAGTTGAGGACCACCTGCGTCTGCTCGTCTGTCCCGGTCACTATGTTACCGACGGCCCTCAGCGCAGCGGTCTGGATGTGGAGAGGAACCGGAAAACACAAACTTACAGGATGAGGAGGTGTGAAAGTAGTCGCAGTGAGAACAGAAGTAAAGTTGCTGCAAAGTTTTTTTAAGAAGCAGAAATAACTGTTCAGATCTGACTAATGTTGGAGTTTCTAGTGAATAAAGAACAACCCAACACTTTGTGAACAGAATGCTTCTATTTAAGTAGTTATGATACAGCAGCTGATTTTTCGCCCGACAGCCAAACATCCCAAATGTATAAGGAGTGTGCATCATGTTCCAGGCAGCAGCAGGGGGCGCCGTCTGTCAGCGCTGTGCCTAGGATTGGTACATGGTACATGGTAGACTCTAAACCGTCTTGGTTCTTCTTCATACCTGAACTTTAACTTCATGATGACTGAGCAGCGGTACCAGGTGAGGAACGATGCTAGAGTCGATGACCATTTGGATCTGCTCGTTCCCAGCATCCGTCAGGTAAGACAGAGCCCAGACAGTATCCACCAAGATCTGGAAAGAATAAAAAATAGATGATTTTTCTATGCTGCTCTTCTGATCTGTAATGGTTTAGAAAAAAATAAATAAATACTAATTTGTTACTTACACTGACGTCAGTGTGGTGGATCAGCACACAGAGAGCAGGCAGGATCTGGGAATAAGTAACGCTTTGATTATAACTTCACCAGGTGATTAAAATAAATTAATCATAATCACAACTCAATCTTTTCACGTGAAGCTGTGGTGTCCTTTAAAGGACTGAGACCTGCAGATAAACCAGTTAGGAGCTCTTGCAACATAAATAAAAATATTCACCATTTGCAGGGTCTCTGAGATAAAACAGATATTACCCAAAAAAAACTTCCACAAAAAATAATGTCGTCCTGATAAGCAACAAAATAATTGTGCCTATAAACACACTAAGGTTGGGTGATAACGGTTATATCAATTTATCAAATTTTCCCATTTTTGAAGATTTAATTTTTGGAAAAATTGGATTTTTACTCATTCATAAATTCCTTGGGTCTCCATAGTTCAGAGTGATGTTAGTTCACCCAAAAATTGCCATTTTGTTTGACAAGCATTCAAGTTGACTCAAAGGAAAAATGATCGAAATAAAAGCCGGTTTTTAAGATATTTTCTGTCATTTATATATATATTTATTTTTTAAAGGAAAAAAGTGAGGGAAAAAATTTGATTAAAATCAGAAATCAAATTTGGTATTAAAAAAAAAAAAGGTCAGATTTTATTTTTAAGTGACATCACTCGGCCCGAATTCATATTTTATCTCCACACACACACACACACACACACACACACACACACACACACACACACACACACACACACACACACACACACACACACACCTCTTGGATCGTCTCCATCGGAGGTGGGGGGTCCTTGTGGCGGCACAGGTTGACCATGACCCAGGTGACGTTGCGGAGGAAGGTGATGGGGATGGAGGGGCTGATGAAGGACAGCAGGGGCTTGACCACTCCCAAGCTAATCACATAGTCTCTGCACTGTGGGCCGTCACCTGAATACATGTACAGGAACCACAATGAGTTAAAAAAACAAACAAAAAAACACATGCAGGCAGGTTGCTTTGGTTTGGACGAGCACAACGACACGGCTTGGAAACGCTGCACCTTCTGACATCCTTTGTCAAATATAAAATGCGTGTTTTCTCATCATAATCTTTGTGAACAGAGAACAGGATGAAGTCAGCGGTTACTCACCGATGATGTTTCCCAGGGCCCAGACGGCCTGTTCACACACATTCTGGTGAGGAGAGTGGAGCAGCCTCAAGAACAGCGGCACGGCGTCTTCACAAAACAAACAGATTGTGATGAAGACAGAAGTCTGAGTACACAAGTCTTTACACAGACATGCCAAAGCAAAAAGTATATTCTAGCTTAATTCAGAAGATGTAAGTCTTGTTTATATAGTTGTAGGTCTGCAGAGGAGAACCGAACGGCTAATAAACACACGTCTACTTCAGGTTGGGTTCAATATCTTTTGAAAGTTCTGCTTAAAAGAGCCGTTACTTTATCATTCACACCTCAGAGTAGCTTCTGGCAAGTTAAACACTTCAAACAGGCTGCTTGAAACCAAGTATATGGTTTAGACATGCAATCATTATCTAACGAGCCGCCTGCAGTGTTTCAACATCAGATTTTCCCATTGGATTCACTCGGAACCGCAGGCCAATCCAGCACTAATAACCCCACCAGCATCGTTAACATGGTGCTACCTGCAGAGCTGTGACATGATAAGAAAAAGCTAAACTCTTCAGGTAAAAATTTATGAGGTTCCTTTTAAAAATTAATCCATGCAGTAGGTTTCGGTATCCAAAGATAAACTCATCCATTAGGCCAGGAATCAAATCTATGAGCCATATTTTGAAAATTACTACATATTTTCCAGGGTTTCTCCAAGTTTTGGGAAGTCAATAGAAGATATTAAGACCCTTTAAAGCCCACACAGTTTCTTAATTCAGAAAACGAATTAGTTTGCATATTATATTGAAATCACTTAACAAGTTAAGCCAGGTTCATATGATTTTGTTTTAACTCATCTTTCATGTGTCACCATGATATTTACACTTGGGGTTGCTTAATTTTAACTTCTAAGTATATAAAGTAAACTTCACAGCAAATACAGACAGTGGGGTTTGGTTTAGGAGTAAATATTAAATCTCTATTTTATCATGACCAAGAAGCTCATAGTGGGTGATATTTTAATGTTTGAATTATAATGTTTTGACCTCAATTCTCTAAACCGGAATTAAACCATTTTCATCTTCAGAGCAAAAACTTATTTGCATCTCTATTCAGGAAGCAACTGAATTTGTTAAAAAGTCAGTGTGGAAAATATGGAGATATCAAAAAAAGAGAAAAGGTAAAGATTTACAAATAATATAACTAAACTGAAGGTTATAAGATCCTGCAGAAAATCTGCTTTTTATGCAGTTTCTAGAAATGAAACGAATCGTGGAAATAACAGTTGGTCAAAAGCTTCAGGGTGACAAATTATTAAAAGATAAACCCTCTGTTCATTTTTGTTTGGAAACCTAATTTCCAAACAGCAACAATCCCAAAAATCTCTCAACTACGTTAGATATGGGTGGGATATCACTTTTAGAGCGTAATTAGCAGAGTTTAAAAAAAAAAAATAAAAATCTGTCATACCGTTTCTACAAATATCAGTATAAATACTGTGATTTTCCTTCTACCCTGGGAGAATTAAAAACACAGACAAACTTTCTCCGGGTCGTTCCTATTGTTCATCCGAACAAATCAAACAATGTGGAAATAAAAGGATTTGATGTCTGTGGCAGAGTTGAACTTACTGGACTGAACCACAGCTTGGGTTTGCTCTGAAGTACCAGACGCGATGTTGGTTAGAGCCCAGGCTGCTTCAAACTGCAGAGACGGGCTGCAGGGGAACAAGATGGACCGATTGATGAGGTGGGACTAGGTAGCAGAGTTCGACAATATCAGCAGGATGATTAGTCGCTGACTTTCTTTGGAAAAACTAGAACACTTTTACATAACAGCAGAACTGTTCGGATGAGTCAGACGAAATCTAAGCAGCTCATCTGCATAACACTGAACAGGACCAAGGAATGAGGCTAACTTTGACTATAATTAACACAAACTTGGAGGGAAGGAAAATAAAGTGTGAGTCATTACTGCAGGCAGATGCGCAGACAGAAAAGCAGCTAGCTTACTTGTCATCTCTGTCCAGGCAGTGCACCAGGATGGGAAGGATCCCAGACTTAATCAGGTCATCTATGGGAGGATTACGGTCACTGGACAACAGCTTCCTGTGAAATTACAAACAGGGTTTATGCAGGTTTCACATTCAATACTTTTTCAGATCATTAGGAATTGAAAATAAGTCTTTTATCACAACATAAATGTACAAAAGAAAATGGAAAACACATAAATAATTTGGGTTGGTAAGAAAAGTGAGCCAATGGTGAAGACGATCATCCTCCAGCCGACTGATAAATGTAGATTTACATTTATCCAAAGTGGCTGTAAAGAAGCTAGCTAGCTCTACCTTTGCTTTCCTTTAGCTAGCAAGGGTTTATTAGCAGATAGTTTATCGATAGCCTCAACTGTTTCAAGTTGAGTCTGAGCGCAAGTCAAAGTATTAAAAAATTTTAAAAAATAAAATTACAGCTTTAAAGCAGCTTAAATGCATAAATTTAAGCTGCTTTAAAACTTTTTAAGAAAGCGCAGACGTCCTGCATAAAGCAAACATCACAACAGAGAAATGGCTACCAGAATCATCAGGGTTGATCACTTTTCCAGGAAAACTTGGGTTTAGCAAATGTTTCGTCCTGATTTAACCCAAGACACTCTGACATGGTGACTAGTTCTGCTGGCAGATTAGCTCACTTTTTAACATGGGAAACTGTCTTGTTTTTGTGAAATAATCTGCCTGCAGTTTCATACATTTAAAAAAATCAATATTAAGGAATTATTTATTAAAAACAAGCTTCTATTTTTGCTAAAAAGTTACCTGTAAGTTAGTTTTGTCTCATTTCAATTGTACCAAGATATTGGTAGTAGAAACGAGACTAAAACTACTTGGTAAGACTTTGTGTTTTTGCAGTGCGGTCAAAGTTAACAGCATTTCTGAAACCCATCTGTTCTGTTAGACTGTTTATGAGCTCTGTTTTTAGAACTCAAAACAACAAAACCAAATAATCAACAGCACAGCATTATAGAAAAGAAAAACGAAAAACTCCTGAAACGTGAAGGAGATTGATCTGATTATGAATTTTGGCAGCTTTCCGCTCCGCTTCTAAAGGGCGACATGAGAGAAATGCATGGCCTTTTCCAGCATCCATTAAACAGATGAGTCTGACTGCTGGGTTGGGAAAAACTATCAGGCTCTGAGACTGCAACACTGAAACACTATTTTACAAGAAGCCAATCAGCCATAACCAAAAGGCTTGCTGAAAATAAAAGCGATGGCGTCCAAGTGCAGAATCAGCAGCTTATAAATACACCTGCGTGGCAGATGTGAATCATTGTTACAGTCGAGCAAAAACTCTTTTTACATGGCAAACAAACCCTCAGCAGGATGATCAGTGAAGTTAAATGGCTGCAAAGTCCTGCTTGTTTTTATCTATAATGTGCAACATGTGACTTTTTAGACCAAACATCAACTGAACAGAAACCTAAATCCTCAAATATCTTCATTTAGTTTTCAGACTGCTTTGGTAAAAATATATTACTGTGTAATCATACAAGAATAATTTAATGATATGCTAACGGTAGAAATGTAAACAGACATGAGCTGCGTTTCCTTACCTGGCAGCCTGAACAGCACTCAGCTGGATGCCCTGGTTATCACTGGTGGCATTCTGCAAGTCAACATAGCAACTATATGAGCAGTACTGCATTTAAAAGAAATAAATACATCAATTTAAAAGACACAATACAATTTCCTACTGGAACTGATTTGAACCGTTTTAAAATATCCCAACGTTGCTGCATGTTTAAAAATGCCTGACTGAAAAACCCAGAAATGAATTTAAAATATTGAAAACTTACTTGTACTATTGTTTCAAGAGAGGTGTTTTGCTGCAAAAGAAGATTACAGAGATTAGCTTCAGAAGAGATGTAAAATAAAACGTGTTAAACATTAAACACCAGAATAAGAGGGAAGCTTGAAAGGTCGTCATGGTGCGTTTAATGACAAATAGTGAACAAAGAAGGCCTCTTGACGTTTTGCATATTATAACCTAATGAGGAGCACAGAGGGCCAATGATGTAGCAGGCCATGCTTTACAGCGGCCTACAAGACGAATGCATAACAAACACATCACTGACGTTTTGCTTCAACGGATGTTTTCTACACCAAACTTCACCAAATGCAGGGCACCTTAATCGTCCTTTTTATAGAGTTTCTACAGGTTTTACCAAGTCAATTTTAAGACTTTTTAATGCCTTTTCAAGACTTATGGATTGAATTTAAGACCTATATCTCCACAGAAATGTACAAACTTCTTCCAGTCAACTAGTGACAAATTTGCACTTACTCGTGATAAACCCACAAAGCTAGCTAGGGTTTATTAGCAGCTAGTTAGCGGTAGCCTCAACCGTCTTGAGTCATAGCAAGAAATTAAGACGTCTTAGTGCGACCCAAACGTTTGCCTGACGGAAAACTCCAGCGAGGAAAAAAAAATATATATAAAATATATGAGATTAAATAGTTCTGTTATTGCTAAATTTAAGAATCGTGATTAAAGTATTTAAGGTCAACTTTTTAAAAATTAATTTGAGACATTTTAGAGGCCTTAATTTTAATGCATGAACTTAACACTTTTTAAGGCTGCGGGGATACTCAGCTTTTATCACCCACTGACCTCGACTTCTCTCTTTTAGATCAGATTGCTGCCATCTGACAGAGTTCTAGGATCCATTCACACCCCAATTTTACACAAACTTGTTTCCATTTCTACTCTGCCTACCCATATAACAAAAATACTGCTGAAAATCAGTTTATTTCTGCTGGTAGTTAAGTATTCCTGAGGAATTATGATGGTGACTATAAAATGATCAAAAGTCACCAGTGATTTCATCTAGAAATATGACGTTGTCTGAGGATTCATGTTAGACCCTTGTTCACTTATTGGGATTATGTTTCCCGTTTGAGTCACTAAACTCTTATGTTTGAACTCGTTAAATCAGACTATGTGCAGAAGATAGATATAATATTTTATATTACTGGTTTTTGGCGTGCAAATGAAACGTCCTCAAGTCAGATTGGTCATTTGAAACCATTACTTCAAACAGACAATGCGCTAAGAGATTCAGGTAAACACAACAACCTTTTTAAGACCGTCAACACTGAAATTTGAGACCTGTGTCTTAAATTTATAGTAGTAGTGACAAGCCTTTTAGCACAGAATGAAAACAGCATCGTACGAGTTGACAACAGAAGTGAGCCAATGGAGAAGATGAACATTATCCAGCCAAAAGGTGCTAAATTTACACTTTACCTGTGATATATTTACATTTTACAAAAGCTAACCAGCGGCTTGTTAGCCGAAGCCGCAACCACCTTAAGTCACAGAACGCAATGATTATGTTTGCAGGTGACTCAAGTGTTTGCCTGGCAGAAAAGTTCCATGAAGCAAAAAAACCAAACAAAAAAAGAGAAGATTTGTGAATAAAAACAAATGTGTCAGAAAAAATAACCCAGGCATTACTGTAGACGCCTTTCAACATTCCCACAGCAGGGACAAGGCCCCTCTAAAGCCTCTCACCGAGTCTGACCAGTGGGCTTTTGCTGATATACTGCCAAAAGCAGCCTTCAGCACCGTAAAGTAGTTACAGTGATTGACTCTCAACAGCTGAGTGGACATTTTAATCCCACAATGCCACCAAACCCAGAGACCTTTACTGAAGGGGGGAGTCCTGATCGATCTCCCCCCTCCCCCGCCCCCCGTGACATTTTTAGTGTGCAACACAGACCGCTCTGATGTTCGCCCCGACTGCATGTTCTGAAAGACGGCCACGGACGGTTTTATGATGCAAGAGCAAAATTAGGGCTGCGCAATATTTTTTAAAAACTGTAAGATAGACATAATTGGCGAAAACTGTCACAATTATCTCCATTTTCCTCTCTCTTCTCTTCTTCACCCCACTACTCAGCTCAGTCACTTCAATCTTCAATCTGTACTGATTGTGCAGCTAAATCCCCTTCATCTGGCCAAATATACCATTGGCATGCAGTAGTAATGCATGTGACTTAAAATATTATAGCTGGCTAAATATTGCTGCCTTTGTGATTCCTTTTGATGCTGCAAAAATGATAGAAATTCGATACATTGCACAACCCTAGTACAAATGAATACTATTTGGTGAAAATAATCCCTAAAAACAGCATACAGTGAATAGTTCAAGTTCTGATGGTAAACTTAACACCCAAAACAGGAAAACTGATTATTAATACCTATGATTTCAGTCTGTTTTTATAGACCATTCACAACGTCCACAAAGGAATAATTTGTGAACAAGAAGGACGAGGTTGGCTACACTTTACACTTTGATTACGTCGGTAAATCTCATGAGATTATCTCTGAACAGTGATGTATTCTCAAAGTACCAAATAAGCCTCACATGAGCAGCACAAATTCAAATATTAAGACAAAAATTGCTGAGTGGATTTTTAGACGACGACCAGACTGAAAACAGAGAAATAAAAAATAAAAAAATGTACCGATCTGAAATCTCCATCAACATCGGAGTCCTCGCACACGTCTTCGTGGGGAACGTTCCTCCTCTTCAGGAGGTGCTCATCTCTTTTGTGCTGCGGCGAAAGGAACAGAGTAAGTACTTAATAAAAACTCTGAAATATTTATAAGGTCTCAGATTAGACACAGAAAACTGTGTAACTGGGTAGTTTTAGTTGGCGATACAATAAGACCGAGAGATTACCTTTCTGAGCTCCACCACTACCTCGGTCCTCTGTCGTCTCATGGTCTGCAGAAAACATGTGAACATTAGACTGCAAGAAGAATCTCAACCAATAAAAGTCAAAATGATACAAAATCACTGATCGTACAGCAAAGTTAAACTCTACAGCTGGACACTGCATACGAAGCCATAATGTACAGTCTGACCTATTGCAACTTGAGACGGGATATTTTCACTTAGTAAATATTTTCATCTGCAATAACAGATGAATTTCTATGATTTAGACACGACTCCACTGCAAAGACTGAACGAGTCTAAAATACGTATTGACAACAGTTGTCAATTAATATTTAGCCAGTGCAAACGTAAATAAAGCATATTGAGGTTTTTAATAGTTTTATGTATCTATGGTTTAAAGTTTTCTTCATGTGAAGCAAGAGAAACCAAAACGGTGATGGGAACTTTCCTCGACTGCATGGAACTACAGGAACAGCTCGAGAAATTTGATTATTGTGAACATTTTAAATTTGTCGACACTCTTTTCAGAAAGTCTAACTCTAAAATTAGAAACAGGAATGTTAGGCTTCTGAAAACTATGTTCTCTTCGATGCATTCATTATATTAATGGGGCTCCGCTTGCATGAATTTACTGCATCAGTGCGGCATGGCATGGAGGCGATCAGCCTGTGGTTCTGCTGAGCTGTGATGGCAGCCCAGAGAAATGCAAACTTTATTTTCATCTAAAAACAGAACTTTGGACCCCTGAGCAACAGTCCAGTTCTTTTTCTCCTCAGACCAGGAGAAACGCTCCTGACGTTTGTCTTTGGTTCAGAATTGGCGTGGCATGAGGAATATGATGTTTGTAGCCCATGTGGGATTTGTCTCTTTATCCCCCCGAATTATGGAGTAGATTTGGATTTTTAAAAAAATCATCCAAGCTGTAGTTATCCTTGTTGGTGATGCACCTTTACCTTCCATAAGTTTTCCTTTCACTCAGCTTTCTATGAAATTAATATGCTTTACTTTTCACAGTAAGTTTTTGACAGTGAACTTTGGATTTTCACTGTCTGTATGGTATAACCATTAAAAATCATAAGAAATAAAGGCTTTGCATATTTCACTTTATGTGTAGTGAATCAATATAATAAATAAGTTTGGTAAGAAGTGGGCTGCAGGCTGACTACTCATGCAAATACCTGGACTAATTCACAACCTAGCATCAGTTTAGTATATTGGTGTCACTCTGTAATTAGTAACTTTTGAGTGTTTATTATAAAATTTTGCTTATTTTTGTTTAATTCTACACATAAATACCAAAATATATAAACATTACAATAACTGTAATAATTAGTATGTTGTTTATAGCAATAGTAGGAAAAATTATTGCTTTTCTGCTTTAACTAAAATCGGTAATACAATGTTGCACATTTTATTACAAACTTTGGTGGAAAAGCATACGAGTGTGAAGCTGGGATATCATCCCTGAAGGATATGAAAGTCTATATTTTGAGTCTTCTCATGTTTCTTCAGTCGGTCGTGGCAGACGGACACGCGCTCACACTGAACCGATTCTGTAAGACGTTTCTTCACGTTTAAAGAATCGTTCCTTTCCAGCACTGCCAACAGTTTGCTCAACTCAACAGACCCGCCACATGCTTCCACTGGAGAATAGTTTGCCTCAAAGACAATGATGGCAATGATCTAATCAACTGAAATGCTGATTAAATCATTAATCAGGATGATTTTTCACTAAACTACATTTTAAACCAAAATGGCCTGCACTGTACTTCAGCAAGGATTGATTAGGGGTGTAGGTATTGAATTTTAATCTGCATATGAGAAGACTGCATTTTATTATTTCCCGACATCATTTCTGAATCTGAATTGGACCTGTTTTATTTCAAGTTGTGTGAATTTCAGAACAATCATAATTGATCTGGTGTTTCACTTGTGGCCAGAATTAAATTTAGTCATGTGTGTCTAAACACAGGGCCACTTATACATTTAATGGGATTTAAATGACCAGATAGAGTTTTGGTTGGTGACCAGGTGCTTGCTCAGAGATAAAGGGCGTGTTCAGCATTTACATACCTCAATGTATAGTTGCTACCACGCTAAAAGACGACATGACCCCTAAGCCCCGTCTCACTGACAGAAAGTAGTTGTCAAACAAGATGTATGAGTATTTCGGAATCATACACACCACCAGTGAGCCGATCTAGACGAATATCGACACCCACCGGCCTCCATGAGACCCTGACACGCCGAGCTGACTGTAAATCACCTGGCTATGTATTGATCCGACAACAGCTAGCATGTTTAGCTTTCATCTGTCAATCATTCCAACTGAAAAAAAGTAGATATTTGGGATTTAAGCGCACGCAATTTAAACACGTAGTCAAAACGTAATTATTTACACCGACTTTACAGCAACGTAACAGGGCAGCTAAGAAGCTAACTGGTTTCCGCCATTGTTTTTGATTATCGGGACGGGGGATGGGTGGAACTGCAGCTACTACCAAGCTAAGCAGGTTAGCCTGCTGCAGTGCTAAAATGACGTTAATCTGCTGTCATGCCAACAAAGCTATAAGGGGAATACTTCTATTCCAGTAGATAAAACATTTACATTTACTGTATATACTTTTAGTTATATGGGTTACATATGACACCGAGCAAAAAGGAATCGGGAAATGATATGCTTCAGTTGAGCTAGCATGCCCCCAGCGGGCCTAGCTCACCCAGCGGACGCTTTTCTGACATGTTTAACAAGCAGCGCGGTCTGCTGGGATAACGAAACCAAAAACCCAAACGTGGAGACCTCCACGGCGAGGCCAGCCGTCTCCACTGGGTTATAAGTGAAGGCCCCGACCGGGTTCAGGCACCAGAGTTCCCCGATGAGTGGGAATTAGAAACGACGTCACAGCGGAGTAGAGAGGCGAACGGTGGCCGTGAACGCAGCAGCGTTGGCGGCGGCAGCGCCGACCGTAAGCGGAGACTCCTATCAGCGGCACAACTTTTACCTCCAAATCTCGACCCTTATTCTTGAAATTCTTCAGCCGCTGGTTGTCCAGTTTCTCGTTGTCAGCCATGTTAGCGCTTCTGGGTAACGTTGAATAGAGTTAGGCTCTTGAATTTAGCTGGTGAGCTACCCCCTTTTCTGGTTCTCTTTTCGTAGCCTTTCGTTAGCTGACTATTTTCTACTGCTGCTGTCCGCGGTGCATACTGGGAATGCCGGGTGGTGGAGGGCAGCCTCGCTCTGGCGTAGAGGAAGGGTGGGGAAATCCCCCTCACTCTCATTGGTCTCTCTGCTCACGTCTGGGCGGTGGGAGCGCCACACCTTACTACCTTATGGGTAATGCCCACGCAATCATATATATATATATATATATATATATATATATATATATATATATATATATATATAAAATATAAAAGACAAGGATTTTATATATATATATATATTTTTTTTTTTTCCCAGAAAATAATCATGTGCTTCAAATTGGAGTAAAATTATAAAGTACATTTATTTTAGTAACTCAAAAGTGAAAGTTATATGGAAGTTGTCCAAATTCTTTGGTCTTCTTATCCAATCTACTGACATCATAAGAACACATTAACACTAAATTACATATTTTGGGTTGAGTCGAATCACCAACTCAAAAATCAGCAAAAATATGTACATAAATCTTTATTGATTGATGTACTATACAAAACTAAAGTTCATCGCCATTTGCAAATGTCACACATAGTAAAGCAATTAGAAACCTAAAACATTTGTAAAAAAAAAAATAAAAAAAAAAAGGCATAAAAACCATCAGCTGCCACAGACAACAGCTTTTTTGATTACTGTGAAACTAAATCCTTTGGACCTCATCTTGAACTTAATGTCCTCTTGAGTCTGTCTCAGTGGGTTTTTCATTAGATAGACCATCTTTCTGAAACCTTCTTCAAGACCCACTCCCATGGTGGCTGAACAGGGCTGGATGAACCACACTCTGCCTTCGCACACTCTCCTCAGGTCCAGTTTCTGGCAGAGTGTTTCTGGGCTCAGCGCTCCTGGAAGGTCCTGTTTGTTGGCCAGAATCACAAGGGGAACTCCTTTTAGACTGTGGTTTCTCAAGATCTAAAATGTAAAGGAGAATACACTATTATTGTGACGTGAAATACAAAGTTTTAATAAATCCGACCACTTAGAAGCTATATTTCTATTCTTTGTAATATGAGCCCTTTTTAAAATAATTTGTTTACTAACAACAATAACTGTTTCCAGTTTGCTGAATCGTTTAAATCCAGTCACAACTTCTCACCTATGCAGTAAGTCTCCCTGAATCTCCAACGTGTTAATGTTTTTGACCTGACATGAATGGTTGTCAATAGATGTCAACATTCTCCTATAAATTATCTCATTTTATGAATTTAGAACAGAAAAAAATATACTGAATTTATTTTTTTCCTTGGCTGTTTATGTTTTTTCAAGTTTGTCTCCGATTGGCTGATCAGTTCCCCCCTGCTGACTCCTCCTCTGGAAGCTCTAGCTGTTAACAAGCTTTTAGAAATGTTGAGACAGTAACACAAAGAACCAGAGAGTGACAGTCTGGTCACATTTGTCTTATTTTGTGCTGTGTTCTTCAAAAATGTTTGTTTTGGATTGTTTTTCTCCACAGCTGCATGTCTGTCCTCTCATCAGAGAGAAGGACTAAGGTGAGAGAACCTTGATGCGGAAACAATAATCGTTTCAAAGAACATAAATATCTTAATCTGAGCCAGATAAGCACCGTTTATACTTTTACCATTGATGGTTCAAAGTTTATTTCAATACTGAAATCCTTGTCCTTGTTCCTTTCTTCAAATTAATATAACTTTTAACTTATAAAACCCATTTCTTTAAGCTATTAAGAGATCGTAAACTCCTCATAAATCTTTTTTTAAATTCTCTTTCATAAACTCCCACTCTTGAGTTGTAAATGTAATTTGCAAAGTAGAATTACAATTAGTGTTTATTTGTCCTTTTAAAAATAATTAGTACATAGAAATTAATTTAATTAATAAAAACAATTATTTGCCATACTGATTATTTGAAGGCTAATCATTGTAGATGTAATCCTAAATGGATCTTAAATCCTGAGAAATATGTAAAATCTTGCTTCTTTATTTGTGATTATGTTTGATTATGAGACTGATTCATCTCTGTGCATTAACATACTATAGAAAAGGATTCACTGCTTCATCTCATATATAGGATTTTACATTCAAAAACTAAGATTTTCTCATTTTAGGTGTTGAAAGTTAAAACTTGTTGCATAAACAACAAATGGTTAAAAAAACAGCACTAATAATCTAAGTAGTTTAAATTTATTCACACATTAATGAAATAATTAGGTGTGAAATGCCAAAAGTGAGCGGACAAATGCTCACTGGTCCCATTACCTGGTGCAGCTCCTTGCGGGCCTCGTCCAGCCGCTTCCCATCCCCGCTGTCCACCACAAACACCAGCCCAGCTGTGTCCAGGAAGTGATGCTTCCAGTGGGGCCTCATCTTCCTCTGGCCCCCGACGTCCCACACCGTCAGTCCCGCGCTGCCCTTGTCCATCTCCAGCATCTCCACGTTGAATCCCACAGTGGGAACCGTGGCGACGCTCTCGTTGTACTTGAGCTTGTAGAGCAGGGTGGTCTTCCCCGAGCCGTCCAGGCCCAGCAGGAGGACCTGCACTTGTTTCTTTGGCTTGGATCCATGCATGCCCATGTCTGAAGCGTGCAGCTTAAATGTAAGCTACTCTGTCTGCACACTCAGTGAGAGGTCCAGTCTCTTATGAGGACTTAGTGATCCCTCCCCTCTGTTGGGATGCAACTGCGTTGCTTTCGGTAAAACTATTTATACCAGACGTGACGAAGCAGCTAAGAGGGACGGCATGCATCCCTCCAGCCAGCACCTGTTCCAGGTCGTCAAGCGCCAGGACACACAGGAAGTTTGTGCTTGAAACAACGAGAAGATTGTATTGCTCTCAAAGTGTTTACTTCATTTATATTTTGGTCGCTCTAAACGAGAGATAAGTCTGGCAGCGGCTGTATGTTTAGAAAGGTATGTTTGTGGAAGTGGATCTTCTAGAATTCTCAAAAGACTTTTATGGTGGAGATTTGTTTTTAATTATTGAGAAATCTAACAAATGTATGAATAGACTTCAGTAGTTATGAAAGATACGAGGAGGCATATTTATGTTAGGAAGCATCTGTGACGCAAGGCTTTTTAGCCAGTATGTATTTTGCTATAAATCCAGATACATGCCGTCTTTCATACCTTTAAGCACCTCATCACATTTCGTCTCATTAAAATGACAAACACAAATTTGTTTTAGCGGAATTTCATGTGACACATAAACACAAAGAAGGGCGTAATTGTGAGTTGGATGGAAAATATCACATGGTTTCTAAAAAAGGTTATGCGTGTTTGTGTTTTGGACGCTCTGAGTCAGTCAATGTTTCGTAGAACGAAGTTTTACAGCCATTACAGCTCCAAGACGTTTTGGATCCATCGCTAACTTTTCACCCATGTTTCTTTGTGAATCAGCTGAGGCAGAATCAGATTGTACACAGAGTATTTAAACATTGATGTTCAAGTGTTGCTTAAGATTCTCGGTTGGGTTTAGATAGATGTTCAAAGCCAAGGATATTGTTGTATATCCCATCTCTGCTTTAAACGTCTCGCTATGTTCCTTGGACTTTGTGATGCCGTTTGTCCGCCAATGTTCTCCAACAATCCTCAGAGGCCTTCACAGAACAACTGGATTAGATTACACAGAGGAGGGCTCAATAGAGAGCAAAGACATAAAGGCGCCACGCCTTTTACGGTTAAAAATTATGTAGCATAAGCAGTGCAATCATTCAATCACTCGATAGTTTGACAAGAGAATAAAAACGTCAACAATTAAGTGTTGTGGTTTGAATTAACGTGACTTAGTGTTTTTGAAAAGTTAGCAAATCGAAATGTCTGGCATCTTTAGTTTAGATTTGTAAAAAAAAATGCACACAGACTCGAAATAATCATATTTATATTTTTGTTATTTTATTGGAGCTTCCATTCCTTTTCCAGGATATAATGTACATTACATTTTATAGTTTTTTGGGGTAGTTATTCACAACACTTTCCTAAGACTAGTTATGTTTGTAATTTGAACTACAAATGATCTTCGTTTAAAAAAAAAAAACTAGATAAAATGACAATCATTGCTTTAATTTCACCATTATGATTTACAGCGTAAATTAACATTGTGTGTTTTTATTTTTACAGTTAATTAAAATCAAGAAAAACAAGTACAAATGCCACAGACATTCTGTTAGATACATTATTATCATTGTTATTAAGGAAAACACGTGAAGTTTCCTATGTTTGTTTTTTTAATCTGTGTAGTTAACAGCGTGTTTGGGTGATATTAACACATTGACAGTATGTACATTCATTTTACAACTTTGTGTCT
Organism: Poecilia mexicana; assembly: GCF_051168715.1. Lineage (NCBI taxonomy): Eukaryota > Metazoa > Chordata > Actinopteri > Cyprinodontiformes > Poeciliidae > Poecilia > Poecilia mexicana. The sequence goes on along the minus strand of NW_028263382.1, from coordinate 27,801,760 downwards.
CCCAGAGACGTTCAATGCTCCAACATTTGGATTTACAAGATATGACAAGGCCGAGCCTCGTCTGCGGCGCGATCGCCTGCTTAAAAACCACGAAACAACGAGACGAGCGCTTTTGGCAGCAGAACATAATAATAATAAGGCAACAGCGACACATCTTATTATCCAAAAATTCATATCATTTTAACTTGCTTAAAATTTGAAGGTTTGTCTTAGTAAAACGTGAAATTGTAATCCAAAAACATCACTTAGCAATAACCTGTCACAGCATAATCGCTATTTTACTGTAGGTGTAACAAAAATATGATGTGAAAATTAACTAGCATGTCTATTTCATATCCACATTAATGAAATTATCTTGTCAGATGTATTCATAATATTCAAATTTACATATGTCTGGCTTTATTAAAGTACTTGTAAGTCAGAAAACAAGGGACATTTTTATGGACAAATTAGCAGTCAGCAGTAATGAGAAGTACTACATTACTAATTCACTGTGTACGAAGGACGACTGACTCAGAGACTTTTCGTTCCTCTCCGACACGCTGTGGTTATGATGCTCCACGTTTTTATACTCACACAGATCTGAGCTGTGCTGAAGCAGCAGAGCTGATCAATATCAGAGTTAAAAGATGCGAACAAGAAAATCCATCAGAAACCTGGCACTAAAAAAAAAATAGCAGAATACATTAAAAAACAGGGAAACTCAACCCAAAGAGTCACATCCACTAAATGTGATATAAAAGCAGTCAGTTGTTACTGAACAGGTTCAGGGGTCACATAGGCAAAATTAGCATTTGTGTCGTTCATGACGAGAATATTTAATACTTTGTGAAATAATGAATGTGATGTGTATTGGCAAGAGAAATGTCAAGCTGGATCAATCAGAAAAAAAATAGATCAAACATATAAAATATATTAAGAAAAGGAAAAATGACAGCCATATTTTTTGTCAATTCCATTCAAAAACACTTTATCTTCCCTAAAGGGAGATTAAATGTTGTAACTCATATCATTCAAGTATAGGGCTGCACCATATTGGAAAAAAAACAAACTTACATTGCAATTTTCTCCCAACCCTCTGATATATTTAACCATATGAAAAAATACAGGAGATTTCAACAGATGACTTGATTAAGACCTCAAGTTACACTGCACTTTTGCCATCTTGTTGACAATTAATCTGCACTGATCTTACCTCTTTATGTGAATATTACAAGTATGATTTTTGTCCGTTTTTGGGAGTTCATCTTTTTGTTAGATTTGCACTATATTAGAATATCGTGGACTAGTGAGAATGTTGGTAAATATTGCAATGATGATATCAGTTGCCATATAAACCTAATTTCTTCTCTCCTGTCCTTCTCATCTGAGCTTCCATCACTCTATGAGTGCTAGCATTCGGGTAACATCATTAGCTTCCTATGTGAACATTTATAACACTGAATAACGTATCAGTCAACAATTACTATGTTCCAAACAGTCCTTTGCGATGTAAATATTGCACACATTCATATTGCGATGGTGATATATTTGCTATAAATTGTGCAGCCCTATGCAAGTATCTCCAAAGAGCTGTTGTGGAACGTGATGCTGTGGGCAGGAAGGATCTCCTGTAGCAGTCAGTCTTGTAACAAATCTGACGAGGCCTCTGACTGAAGGCCATTGCTGTATGAGAGTTATGATAATGAACAGCGCAATTTCCAGGAAGGAGAAATTATATTCCACAGTAACATGTCCCGGATGACACAATTAGCTGCTAGCAAGCACTGCCGTATGATTAGAAAACCGGGCAGAGAGATGTTGGAGTAGGGGATAAGATCTTTGCCTACTAAGATCTCTCTCTGCCCGAAGTCTCCTTTTTCAACTCCTCAGGGAATTGAAACATTAAGATGCGAATCAGCTGCTTCCAGTTGTTAAAACACCTTGTTGCCACAGTTACGCATCAAAACTGTTCAAAAGTAAAATGGAGCAGAAATCCTTCCAGCTGCACAGCATCCAAAATCAAAAAGAATAATTGTCCAAACATGCAATGCCTCAACCAAGATCATCAAAAACAGACGTAACAAAAAGAGCGAAATCTGAAATAGCTACTCCAACATGCTGCCATCGCCACTCTAGGAAATCGGTCTTAAGCAGCAAGACAAAAGAGACTTTTATGTTTTTGTTTAACATAAAGAGAAATCTGCTGGAATTTCTTCTTAAAATTCTCTTTTGAAAGAACAACTCAATCTCAAAATTCCTAGCTTGTACGAAATGTAATCTATTTATTTGCGAAACGGCAACCCTGCTCACATTAGCGTCCGATAGGTAATACTTATCCTAAAATCAACCAGTCTGTGATTTAAAAAAAGCAAAGACAATGGGGGATGCTGATGTGAGGTTTGAAGAGCAAAGTGCTGTAAATATCTGTGGCGAATAGTTCTCACTCAGTTGCTTCCCAACTGATACCCTTCGCTCAATTCCTTACTTTTTTTCACCCGTCTTGCCTTTAAATTTGACCACCATGACGGTGATGTTGTCGGGGCAGCCGCGGTAGAAGGACTGGAGGACGATGCTCTTGGCTCCGAAGTGTGGCTCGTCCAGTCGCTCCCTGATGAAGCGGACCGCCTCCTCGTTGCTGAAGGTGTCCCACAGGCCATCCGAGGCCAGGATCATGAACTCCGGCTGCAGCTTGTTGAGGTCAAAGGACATGATGTCGGGGTCAGGGACGATCACGTTGAGGTTTTTCAGCGGGTAGTCGCCCAGAGAGCGGGACATGGCGAGGATGCCCTGGACGCGCCACGAACCGTTGAAGCTGATGAAACCGCCTGCGGAGGAACCAGCAAAAAAAAAATAAAAAATGGCACGGTTAAGAGTGTTGGGGTGATTGACAGAAAAGTGAAGAAGAGCACAAATGCTCTTCTTCTGCCAGGGTTAATGCCTAACCCTGGCATTAATTTCCAGGGTTAGGATTCTCTAACCCTGGAAATGATCTTCAGGTGACAGAAGGCTGACTGTCAGTGTCTTTATGTGGCTCTGAAGGTTCAAGTCTGAGTCCATCCACATCAAGATTTCAGACCTGATCTCTAGTTTCTAGCTGTAATATCTGAAGCTGCATGCTGACTCTTGACCGTTCCTCTTTAAGTCCAAACATAATAGCTGTTTTGACTCTCAGAAGTGTTTGCGTTGGATGTGTTTCAGTTCATGTCATGTGTTGGTAAAACAGCTGGACCTCGTCTATAGCTCTCAGATCTGAAAAAAGGGAGCTGCTCTAAAAATAAGCACATAAGATGGACATTTCCAAACTCGGTCATAAAACCCTCTTTATTCCTGACAGCAGGAGGTTTGGAAAGATATTCATCTGAACACAACACCCCCCCCTTTCTTTTTTTTTTTTAACAATAAAATTCCTCTTTGGGACAGATAAGTAAAATTTTATTATGTTTATACGTTAGAATATTAAAGTTTCACCCTTCTTTTCTATTTTCACATTCACTACTTTAATAATTCATTTTAAAATCCGACTCAAATAGCCGAATGACCTCCTCAGTATGCAGTCAGGATCTCCAGAGTCCTGCTGGTGACCTGATTATTTGACTCAGGTGTGCTGAAGCAGAGACTCATCTAAAATCAACAGGCCTGAATTGGAAGACCCCCAGTTTAACCTTTCAACAGTATTCATGACTTAAATTTGAAACAGCACTTCCCTTACTTCATAAATTGGTTGGTGGGAATTTATTCTGGACTGAGGTTTAAAAATTTAAAAGCAGGGCCTGATGTTTTTACAGTACACAACTCCACCATTAGATGGCGCTGTTGAGCTTTCCCAAATCACTGACAATCTGTAACAAGAATCCAGAAATGCCTTCATACACCAGAAATAATATTTACATAGATCCTGATTCTCAGCATTTGACATGAATAACTATATATTTATGCCTTTTTCCAGAAAATAAACTCGTCTGCGCCATGGTCAAGCTTTCTCACCGGCCTTCTTGATCCTCTTGCGTTCCTTGAGCTGGTAAGGTTTGTGGTCATGTGACAGAGGAATGGCATTGCCGTCTTTATCGCACAGAACCCCCCGAGAGTCTCCGACGTTGGCCACTATCAACTCCTTATCAGACAGCAGAGCCACCAGACATGTAGTGCCTGCAGCGAAGGAAGAAAACGAAAACATAGACGAGGATGAGAATATCGCAATTTTTTCCCCCCTCGAAATATTACATGTTAGGGAAAATGTCAGAAGATCATAGTCGGGAGCGTGTAAGGCTGGTCCTCGGGGGAGGAAATATGTCTGCAAAATTTTCCAAGCTGTCCATCAAACTGTTGCCGAGAGATTTCAATTTTGGCAAAGTGAAGCTGAGAAACTTACATGGCATTAATACAAGTGTGTGGATTTTGTTAAACCTATTTGGAGATGGATCATTTTACCCCGAAGATTAAGGAAAGCCCAGGAACCATTTAACTGCAGAATATTAATGACCGGCTGTTTAATTACAAGATAATCTAGCTTTCTTCAGCAGGTTTCACAAACTCAAATCTAAGACCTTTAAAGACCTTTCTAAAACTTAAGAATTAAATTTCCACAAAAATATACAAACTTTGTTCAGCCAACAGGCAGTAAGTTTGCACTTACTCATGATAGATACACAAATGCTAGCTAGCTAGCTTCAGACTGAATGAGTACACTCAGACAAGCCCTTGCTATAGTTAGCTAGCTAGCTAGCTTGTAAGGGTTAGCTAGCTAACTAGCTAGGAAGATAGCAAAGCCATGCTAGCAGTTAGTTAGCAATAGTCTCAATCGTCCAAAGTGGGACTCAAATTTTTGCCTGACAGAAAAGTTTGCGAGACAAGAAAAACAAAAATAGTCCTGTCAAGACTAAATTTAAGACCGGTGATTAACTTATTTAAAGCAAACTTTTTAAAAATGACATTTTAAGGCCATTATTTACATACATGAATTTAAGACTTTTTAATACTCTGTCTATGTGAAACAAATATTTAATAAAAACTGTTGGATAAAACTGGAAACATCAAGCTACCAATAAAGCACATAAAAGAATGCAAGAACAAGTCAAGAGGTGGTCGAGTAAGTATTTTGGACTTACACAAGTCCAAAATACTTTTGTTTCTCCTTCCTCTCTTTGTTTAGCTTCCCAGCCAAGCAGAATCTGAGTGTAGGCTCAGAATCTGAGGGCTGCTGTATTAGATCCAAAGTCCTTTAGGGACGGAACAGATCTGCCCGTTTGGCCATGTGCTCACACGCTGACTGAAGGCAAAGTTGGAGAGTGGGCGAGAGGTGAAAAGAATAAGAGATGAAAGCAGGGGGTCCCAGTACATTGGGCTGGACCACCCAGACAGAGAAAGATGGGGAAAATGAAAACAAACAGCAGCAGTCACACCCAGGATCTGAACAAAATGCAGGAGGAAGAAAATATTCTAACAATTCAAAGGGGCGGTATTATGCATTTTCCAGGCACATAGTGCCATTTTACATCGCAATCAAGTCTCTATGCTACCTTCAGTTTTAATAAAAAGGTTTTATATATCAAATATGACATAAAATAAAATTGACTTCATAATTTATCGCCTTGGAATATTGTCCTTGTCCCTTTAAAAACTACAAGCTTTGTTCCTGAAGCCCCACCTTCAAGAAGTCATCACAACATGACTCTTCTATTAACCATTTAAAAACGTTTTTACCAGCATTCCAGGGAGAAGTAGTTCGTATAATGAGCTCAGCCAAATGTGCAGTTCCACCAGGTGTTTGCCAATTCCTGCTGGCTAGTCTGAAGGAACTGAGCAGGGGAGTTGAAGTGGAAACTCAGAAACAGCAGCCCTGAGGAGGAGCTGCATCTTGAAGGCGGAGCTAGGTTCACCCAGGCGTTTTGCATTGCTGAATGGTTGCCTTGGGACATGCATGAAAGAATCAAGGCAACACTCCAGGTATGTTTTTGATGAGGGAATAACATTATAACCTGATGTAAAGCTCAACAAAATCGATTTTACATTTATATTTTATTGTCCCTTTAAGAAGTCAGAGTTAACATCTTCATTTATTATCTTCATCTATTACATAAAATCCGCATGTAATAAATCAAAGATGGTTGTTTTAATGTAGTAAAATGGGGACATTTTAAGGTTTAGTCTCCTGTATTACAGTCTATATCACGAGAGTCAGTTGACCGGAAGCTGAAAGCAACGAGACGAGATAACAAACAGCAGCGGATGCAGATAAAACTAAATGACAGAGCACAGGAAGAGGGGATGGTTGTTTAAATAGCAATTCTTTAATAAAAATAAAGAAGGAAAACTGTGACGATTGTGTTATTCATCTTAGACTGAAGTGAGTAGAATGTGGTAAATTAAATAAAAGCAGAGATAAAGCAATGACAAGGAAGCCCAGAGGAAAATTACACTGACTGATGGAGATGCTGATGCCACAAAATTTAAATGACTTGCTGAATACTGATGTTTCTTTTAGGTTCATCATCGTATGCATCCTTAATCCTGCTGCACTGATTTACAGCTGAAGCAGCATGGTGCCTTGCTGTCCAGCTAATTATCCTTATCTAGTTCCCATGGTGATAGAGATAATAGACTGAGGTGCTTTGCGAGCACACCCTTCCCCAATTAGCTCAGCCATGCCCAGCATACATTGAGTATTCCCCTATTAGAGTGGCACCGAGGTCCCCGTGCACCCAGTGCTCATGTCAATAATTAGCTTAGCTTGGACAGGAAAACCCTCAGCACTCCAGCCAGATTAGCATCTCCTCAACAGTTTGGCTTTTACTCCAATTTGCATCCCTGTGACCATTTATTTGGAGTTGACCATCTCTGACAGGCTGCTCTGTTTATGTTCTGCTAATGGGCTGAAAAATAAGAAGTGATGACCTAAAAAGTGCAATTCACTTTAAATGGTTAAGAAAAAAAGTTTTCCAGCAATTTAGAGTAAGGTTTTATTTTACCTAGAATCTGAATCAATCTCCAATTTTTTCATACCAATTTTAATATTTTTTTTTCCTCGCTTTCTTTTTTAAGAATAAAATTACAAATGTCAGAAAAATGTTCAAAAAGTGGCTTTTAATCCAGTTGTCCCTTCTGAGAGTAGTGTAGGAGCATTTTGTTTAATTAGAAGAATAAAGTCTTGGTATTAGCCGAATAAAGACACAATTTTACCAAAAGAACATCTTAAAATTATGTTTCATTGCGGGGAAAAAACTTGGATAATTAATTGTTGTTATTTTTTGTATTGGAGTTCTTATAAAATTACTACTTCATTTTACTAATCTTACAACTTTATATTGGTAATATTCAGACTTTATCGTCATATCACAAAACTACTCTAGTTTTATTACAACTATACTCTTGCAATATTCTGACTTTATTCTAGTAATTAAAATAAAAGGAAAAAAATTTTAGCCTGACTCTTATATTTTATCATAGAGTTGACCAGAATTCAAAGTCCAGATAAATAGAAGCTGTAAAACATGCTTGTCTAACAAGATGGTCGTCCTTGGGGATGCTGACATCACTCTGAACTATGGACACCTGTTAGTAAGGGAAAAAAAGTAATCTTCAAAAAAACAGATGTAATTGAATTTCTAAAATTAACTTATAGCCCATCCTTATATCAATGTGTTGTAATCCCAAAGGACTTTGTCTCATGGTTTGCTGACTGAAATGATGGTAATAAAGAAAATGTGGGTTAACATCAATGGAATCAATGATTTTGCTTTTTCGTAAACTAATGAACAGGAGCGGCTCATCAATTAGGTCATTGCTGATGTCTTTTCTTTCAGGCATTGTGCTAAAGTGCTGAAGTGTTTGAACAAACACTCTAAGGGGAAAGTAATTTATTCTGTTTTTATGCAATCGGAGAACACTGGAATCAAAACACAATGAGGAAAATTGCTCTTGTAGTAAATTATACCAACAACAATCATCAGATACATGTGATTTTTGGAGAAAACAGATTCAAAGGCAGAGAAGAAAAAAAAAAGAGCCCCACTTAAATGTCAGTTTATTTATCAATGTTTTTGGTGGTCCGGACTGGGACAAGGCAACACTATGCTCTGTACATCACAATGCACTGAACCAACCTGTTTCTATGATAACCTTTATTTTGGGTTATCAGGCAACAGACCTAAAAACTTTATTTAGGACCGTCAGAGTAAAGGGGCAACATAAAACCTTGATACCTGCTGGATGGTTCATTTGGTCTTTTTCTTTTCTGAATTTTTTTTTTCCGTTTCCTGCTTGCTATTATAGTTTGAGGAGCAAAGCATCTTGATGAATATGCCAATCACAAAATGAGCATCGGAAATAATATTTAAATATATTATTTTGACCTATATGCTATATAAAAAAGGACAGAGGACAGAGAGTCTTTGCCAAGAAGTTGCAACTGGAGTAAAATGGATCTTCAGCAACAGTAATGCTAGCGATCTCCAGACTGCTGTGGCTTTGCACATTTCAATTGTCTTCACTGGATCATATGACTCTTCATTTTGAGGATATGAAAGCTCAATGGCTCTTTCATACAAGCGGCCCCTTTCACTGACTTACATGCGAGTCACATGCCAGCAGTTTTTAATAAGCTACACACTACCGTTCAGACGTCCCATCCAACTGTTAGCGTTCACATTTTTTCCACGCTAAAATCCTAAGAGACATTCCAGTTTGCTGCAGGTTTAGCTCATTTTAAACGTTCAGTTCTGCTGGTTATGTCAGCACATGTACAGAGTTTATTAACCAGCAGACGTGCTTCTTTTGGAGCATTTCATCTCCCCCCTCTCCCCCCCATCTCCTCTTTGTAAGCCAACATCAGGGGGTACCCAGGAATATTGTTAAGCCCGGTGGTAGGGGAACCCACCAGCGACCCACTGTGTTTCTGTGTATTAACAGGAAGGTGATTCTGTGTTATTACATTACAGTCTTAAAAAGGCAAACACAATGAAATTAAATGAAACACAATTCAAATAAATAACATAAATAAGTCGAATCCTAAAGCCTGGCAGCCCGCCAGTCTTATAATACACTGGAGAAAGCCCTGAATATTCTTCTTACTTTATTTTGACTTCTCTAATGTGGTTATTTTCCACGGTTCTGTATTCGCCTTAACAGCACAATGCTCGTTCCACACATATACCCCTCCATTTGACCCGTTCCTTAACCGTTTCCGCCTATCTCTCTCTCTCACGCAATTCTTCTTCTTCCACACATCCATCCCTTCAGAGATAATTACTACAAGCTTTGTGAAGATCAACTTTTATTCAAACAGCTGAATAAGCTAGACCCCAGGCTGCTGACAGTCACTATTCAACTCCTGTCAAGTGAAACACTAAAGTAGCACATACTGCTTTAAATGCAGCATTACGAGAGACGCTAAAAAGATTGGTTATTTCTTTCTTATTACATCTGCTTTGGCGAACAGCACACATGGCTTGAATCCATCCTAATGCGCTTCAGTTTTATCGTCTCATCTCCAGGTGATTGTACATTTCGCACACATTTAAATCACTGAGAGTTAATGAGCCAACGTACAACTAAGATACAGACCTGCTTCATTGTAGTTGGCAGAGAGTTTGTCCAGCATTTCTCTGTCTAACGTCAGTATCTGCTGCTCCAGGATGGACGGATAGGAGGAGCCTCCTTTCTCCTTTTTTTCGTCCTTGTCTTTTTCTCGGTCTCGGTCTCGATCTCTCTCTCGTTCGTAGGTCAGTAGCTGCTGGCGCAGAGCCTCAGCCAGGTGGGTCTTAGCAAACTCAGCAGCAGCCTGAAAACGTGAGAGCACAGAGGAGAAATTAGATGGCTCCAGATAAAAAAAAATTACCATATTTTGGGGATTATAAGCCGCTACTTTTTTCTTATGCTTTGAACCATGCGGCTTATAGCTCTGTGCGGCTTTTCTGTGGATTTTTCTTCAACCACCAGGGGGCTCTTTAGCAGGAACTGAATCATTGGAAGTCAAAATTGAAAATCAAAGAAGAAAGTGCTAAATTTTCGTTTAGAACAAGCACATGCTAGTTCTAAGACGACAGAGAAATGTTCAAACTCATACGCCTCATCATGGAAACAACACAAAGAAGTTCATATGATGCAGCTTTTAAGTTGAAGGCTATCGATCTGGCAGTAAAGATCGATAGCCACTGCCTGTAAGCTCGGCGTGAACAAGTCCGTGGTTCGGCGATGGAGACGCAGGGCTGCGTCCTTAATAAATACAACATTCAGGATGCAGCCCTCTGCTGCCTCCTTGTGGAAAGCCGAGAGCGGCGGAGATACCAGCGGCTTATAGCCCGGTGAGGCTTATGTACGTTTCCAGTTTTTTTTTTTTTTTTTTTACTTTGTGGGTGCAGCTTATAGTGAGGTGTGCTCTACAGTCCGGGAAATACGGTAGGTTGCTTAACTACAAAACAAACAAACAAACAAAAAAACCACTGCAGGAAACCTATATTTCAGACATTTGCAGATATTCACAGTTTCCCACATAAGCCTGAGCCAATATCGGTATATCAACATTTCCAACTAATTTTTACATTTTCTAGCCCTGCTAAAGCTAATACCAAAGCTAAACTTTGGATGAAGCTCTCAGAAATTACAACACTTTTGACAATACGGGTACCTAGTAGCACTGCAAACATTTTATGAAAATGTTCAGATTTGATTATGACAGTCCACATTTTTCTGGCTTTCGTTTCTTTTTACTGTTAAATAACATCACCACTAATTTTCATGCGCTTTACATCTCAGCCTCTAAAGCTGTACACCAGCTGTGGGCGCCAGTTAGAGACCTTTGCATTTGTGATACTGCACAGACTCATACTGTGGTTCAGTACATTATGTGGTTGTGGTTGCATGTTCTTCCTCTGTGTGTCAATTCAAGTTTATTTGTAGAGCACATTTCAGCAACAAGGCAGTTCAAAGTGCTTTACACCATAAAAACAAAACACAGTAACCAGTTGTGAAACATGCATTTAACATTACATTTTGTCAAATGCAATCATCAAAATCATTAAGCAAATGTACATCAAATATTTTGGTTAATATTCCAGTAATTAATCAAAGCCAACTCTAAGCATTTGAGTTTTTAGCCTCGAGTTAAAGGAACTCAGTGTTTCAGCTGTTTTGCAGTTTTCTGGAAGTTTGTTTCAGACTAGAAAAAAACCCTACTGAAGTAAATACGTAACATTTACCACTGTTTTGGTGAAATACTGTGTCAGATAATCGTTACGAGGGTAGAAATCAAAGCTCAATGTCAAAAACACAGACATTTGCAAATGAAAACTGTCTTACTGCATCCACTATTTAACAAGAATTAAGCAGCACACACAAACATGTAACCTTTTCATCAATCTGGAGAATTTTACTCCTTGGTCAACATTAAGGTGCATGATGCAAACAAATGTCAGATTCGTAGAAAAACGCCAGTTGCTTAACACTTAAAACATGAAATGTGTCCACACTTCCTATAAATACCAGTCAGACAACTGAAAAAAGTTTAATCATTAAAAATCTGCAAGTGTGGAAATGCTCATTGCCCTTTATGATGACTTTAGGATGGAAACCAGGACAAAAACAAACTATAATGACAGAATTCCTAGAAGCTCATTAACGTTTCTGTATCTTTGGTATGGGACACACAGACACCGTTAGAAAAACATACAAATACACATGCATGAACAGTCTGCAGAAAGCTGGTCTAACAGCAGTAACCTTGATGTCCTTTCTGCCTCGCCGCAGCATATAAACAGAGATAAAGAAAGAAATGATCATCCCAGTCAAACACACACACACAGGCTCATGCTGTGGGATACAGCTGAGCTAGAGAAACCGTATCCTCACCTCTACCCATTTTTTTTTTTTTGCCAAGGATAACACTGAGGGAACCTTTTCTCACACAAACCCTTTGCATTTTGAGAGCAAATAACGCCCTAGTCCCCAAGCACAGGGACGACCAGGCAACACAAGGTCACCGCGCACGAATGTGAGATAATACACTGCAAACAAGCAACTGATCTATATCATCCAAAACCCATAGAGATCATATTTCACACCAAGAAAAGTCAAACACCTGGAGGAAAGAGAAAGCAAAAGGGGATGAGAAAAAGCAGTGAAGTATGCAGTTTCCAGGCAATGAGTCGAACGATTTTAGGTCGTTTGACAGAAAACTGCGGATAAACCCAAAGTTACAAGCTTGAACACTGTCCCCATTTAGCTTCGTCTCTAATCTAGACCTCCCTCTGCATCCTTCATCTGCACTTTTTTTGTGCTTTCATGGACTTAAATATCCCTGCCTACTTTGCTTTTTCTTACATATGCAAACAATTTATCTACCCCCTCGTTATATTTTGTCAGCACTTGTGATATTTTTTCTGTGCACACCATCAGTCTCCCTCTATCTTGCCTCATTTTTCATTTCCTACAGTCCCGTCAGTCTCCTTCCATGGTGAGGCTCAGCCTAAAATCACCACGGATCATTTCTGACTCCATTTGAACAACAATGAGTTGACATACTTTTCTGCTGTTGCTAGCAAGCAGGAAGCTGCACTCAACAAACTGGGTTCAGAGGTCAGAAATGAAGCTGGAAGTCTTGTTTGCTTCTTGTTTTATTGTCCCAATTACCAGGAACTACGACTGCTTTCCTCCCAGAATGACAGTGAAGATCCAAAATGCAGCTTTCTACTCAATTCATTAAAGGAGAAGGTCATGTAATCATACCTGGCCTTATACAACAAGTTATTGCACTCTCAATCTAATAAATGCTGTGCCACAAACTACCTTCAATAGTTTTTAGTTGACAGTGAGTCTTTTAACTAACTTTATTGCTGTTGAGGAGTACTGGCCCACTCTTACTCGAGTTTTGATCATGAAGTTTCCTCTTTTAGGGTCAGGCCGCAGCTTCTCAATCAGATTTAAGTCTACACTCTGAAACCTTCAACCTTCAAGTGATTTAGGGTGAATTCACACCAGCCATGTTCACACCGCTTTAATCTTGTTCGTTTGCCTAGAAAGTCCGGGTTGTTTGGGGAGGTATGAACTCTGATGTGGACCAAAAAAATGAAAAAAAAAAAAAAAAAAAAAAAAAAAACTCTGGTCTGCATAAAAACCTGGGTCTTTAGGTTTTCTGCCTTTTGTTTCTTTTTACTGTTAAACAACATCACCACTAATTTCCATGCACTTTAGCATCTCAACCTCAAACTATACACCAGCTGTGGGCGCACCCAACGGGATGTCAATGTGACTAAAGCACAGGGATTTGTGGGTAAATACAAACTAAGAAAATGCTCAAGGTTAGCAGGAGTAATGGCTTGTGGTACTTTACAAAGGCAAAAGGAAATCCTAAAACCGCTAAAAAAATAAGAAATAAAAATCTGACATTACTCCATTTCCGTTTACATTTCATGAAGAATGAGGCTGCGCTCAGTGTCTTCTTCGGAGGGTTTTGTGTCTTTAACTTCAGTGGTTCTTGGTGCAGCGCCACCACGGCCAATGGGGTAAACGGGTGTCTCAAAGGTTTGTCCGACATCAAAAGTTGTTTAATGACTGGAAACATTTGAGTCTTGTAAAAAACAAGAAACAAACAAAAAAAACAAGAAATCACCAAGGGTCACTCTCCATTCCTGTGACCTATTTTACAGAGTATCAATGTGGGTCTCAAACAGAAGGGAAGTCAAGTCCTGAATATCTGACCGCATACCCTGATGGCTAACTGGACCGGCCCATCTGATACCAGATTAGAAGATGAAAGGAAGGAAAGGTGGATGAGGGAGGGAGAGCACAGATGGATGGAGATGAAAACTGAAACAGAGAGATGAGGACTGGGATCAAGAGTGGTAAAAACACAGGGGAAACAAAATGTAGTGTTAGATTAGGAAAAGGGACGAGAGCACAGTGTAGGAATGTAGAGCATGAGAGGGTAGAGTTGGAGTAAATGGGATGAACAGGGCGAGCAGAGCTGACTGTCAGGAGGCAGGTATTAAAGTCGAGCAGCAGAGAAAAAACACAAACCGCTCGGCATCAAATTAATGATACGATCAGCCTAAGATATTGAAAAATGAATGTTGCGTGCACTTATGAGGAAGTCTTCACTCAGAAATGAAAGATATGAAGAATGTAGACAGAAACACTGGAGGTGCACCAAATGTAGATAAAGACGAGCAACACAAGGATCCACAATCCACATTTTATTTTCTGTGGACAGAATCATAAAAAGTTTTCTGAAAACAGAAAAAAAGATTCAAATCCTAATTGCTTTAAACCAAAGACATTGAAAAAAAATATCAATGACTAATCTTTGAAGAGTCAAAGCCCCTGTAAAATTTTAAATTATATCTCAGATGTTTCTATGTTCAGATATAGAAAACATGGAAAAAGAAACAGTAAACAGTTTTCACTTGCAGGCAAAGCAAGCAATTAAGCCTTAATGTTAAGGGACTGGAATCAAACATGCCAAGAATAAAACATTTCTTTGAAGATCCGTCCACGCTCCCGTCTATTACGGGTCTTCTGGGTTTGGTACCAAGGCTGATACACAACATTAGCTTCACACTAATGTTTTTAGATATTTCAAATGTTTAGCTTCACACTAATGTTTTTAGATATTTCAAATGTTTTTAGTGTAGCACCAAACTGGAAGCTGTGAATTGAACCCCAGATACCTGTTAGTGTCTACAAGCTTAAAAACCTCAACTAAATTATATATTTTTCATCCATTAAATAGCCTTCATCAATGTTTCTTAAAGTACCTAAAAATCCTTCTTGTCTTTCTTATGACGGTTTCATTTTTGCAACCAGGTACCCAAAACCTTGCCACGACTTTGATATAAAAGAGCAGAAGGAGAGTCTCCCATTCAGATTTAGCCATAAATCACAACACAGACTTCTTCTGTACAAGTCACACTGTGATATTTCATCATCCTGTGGTAATCCTGTTATGGTACTTTTCGACTTATTTTACTGTTGGGACGTTTTTAGACCACAACAGCATATCTTTTAGAGAAGGGTTTGTGTTTAGAGGCAAACCAGGGCAGCCCAGCACCAGCATTTCCTTCACAAAAACAAAACTTTTATCGTATCTGTTCAGTCAAAGGGAGAGAAAGTGAGCAGTAACACTTTATAATGAACCATCTGCACATGAGCAGAATGAGCTTTATGCTGCCACGGAGGCATCGTCTCTCTTCTCTCTGGTGGAGAGATTATTTTATGTGTACAGCTAAAAATAACAGCACAGCCACAGAGTTGGACTATTTTTTTTATTCCGATTGTTTATTACTCATTAATATGCATCCCAGCTACACACAGACTTGCTTCCTACTGTAGTTCCTCATTCAAGTTACTCAAAACATCACCTGAATCGCATAACAAACCTGTAAGCAGAACCACAATGCACGCACAATACTTCCTGCTGCGACGAGTCAACCTTTTCCCTTTCCATAATCTATCATGTTCCCAGACACGCTCGTCTGGTCAACATGGACCTGCATCTGTATGAGACAGTTCGACAGAAGTGGTCAGGCTTTCAAGACGTTTCTATTCATCATTTTGCCAGGCCAGCAGAAACATAGAAAACCATTTTCTCTTCAGAGTCAGAAAAATCTCCTCCTGCCCCTCGTGCTCTGCGCTGGAGTGAAGACTTGCTTTGGCAGACTATTTTCCGACAGATCAGGAAAAAAAGGAAAAAGAAGGGGAAGAGCCCGAGAGGAGAATAAAGGGCTTTCATTAGAAACACTCAAGCAGTTCATTAAAAGAAAAGATACTGCTTAATTTTTTAGATAAGTTAAAGATGAAGTGAAAGCAAGAGAAAGTTTGATGGACACTAATGAGCCTGATGAAATGGCAACAAAGTTTTTGGTTTTTTGTTGAATTTCCAGCTTTCAGTTTATTATTTAGGAGGAATAATAGGCAAAAAATGTTACATTGTGAATTAAAATCAGTTATTATATTTTAGTCTAAATCAAGGAACATTGAGAAGGAAAAAAAGAGAAGAAAATATTAGTAAAGCTGCGAATCAGAATTCAATATTATGCTTCCTGTGTGATGAGAGGCTTGGGGCAGATTGGATTGTTTGTGTGGCCTTGGACACACAGATTTTACAAAGGCACCCCAAAAAAAATAGTTTCATTCTTCCTGGGAAAATAGAACTTAAAAAAAAAAAAAATAATAAAAAAAGCCAAAACAAACATGCTGAGCACAGATGCTGTCCAAGAGGGAGGGGGAGAGAGATAGGGAAGGCGATGCTACGCTGAGCCTCACATCTCTTTTAGTGACCAACAAAGCTCAAAAACTTTCAAAAAATAAACCCCAGAGAGCATCATTCATATTCAAATATGCATCATGTCCCAGAGGCGGTATGTAATGGCCCACAGCATGCCGCCTCGCTGACGGCGTAAAAAGGACAGAAATGGTTTCTGTGAAGTGAATGAGGATTTCTAAGGCAAGACGTGAAGCCATAAAAATGAATGAGGGCTGGAAAGTTGAACAGAAATCCATTAAAAGTTCCAAGAAACGCTTCGGTGACTTCAGCCTTCAAAGAGGGAAAGAGAGATGTACATGAGGTAAAACTGTCTGCCTCAGCTTTTAGCTCAGTGATTATACAAGTGTGGCGACAGGTGTGATGAGAACATCTGGTAACCACGGTTACAGCTATCAAAGGTACCGACAGGCTCGACATCTGTCCCACCTCGGCAGATGTCTCATTTCAAGGCCCCTCAGACCCAGAGCGCTGCCTCAGAAGGTTGTTGACTCTGTCTGCTTCCTATAAAGCAGGTTTTACTACAAAGGTGACCGTCCTGCGACTCCAAGTCTTCTGGTCAAACACACACCCAGACAAACACACACCTTCACGCAAACAGTGACGACCAGGCCTATAAAAAATACGAAGAGAACTTTATCAGAGGCAATTCACATTCAGGGAGTGAGCAGACTCGTCGGCACACCTCTCCACTCGCCCCACACACACACACACACACACACACACACACACACACACACACACACACACACACACACCTCTGAGTAAAAGAGAGCCGTGTGTCCTTCCTTTGACCGCCAGATCCATTAGAAGAGGTGAAACTCATATTAAACCCAAACAGACTATTGGAAGGAGGCTGTCTGGGTAATCCATAGCGTAAAGAGCCCCCTGTCTGTGTCACTGACCTGGATATAGACTCTAATAGACTGATATTTAGTACACAGAAAGAGAACTAAGCAACCCATTCAGTCTGATGTTGTGTCAAACAAGATTAAAGGCGTAGTATTGTGTTTTCCAGCCACTTAGTATCATTTTATAGATCAATCAAGTAAGTACGTTGCGCTCAGTTGTTATAAAAATGCTGTACATTAAATATGACTTGAAAGAAACTTGACTTTGTAATGTAACGCCTCTGTCTCTTTAAAAAAAGTCCTGCTCTTTCCAACTTTCCACCTTCAGGAAATCATCACAACATTGTTGCTTTATTAACCCTTTAATAACGTTTTTTTTTTTTTTTTTTTACCAGCATTGCACTGAGAAGTAGCTCGTATGATGAGCTCAGCAGAGACGCGATTTGACTGCCCTTTGAAAACTCCTGAGGCAGGAAGTGAAACATAGATACACCTTTAATTGAATTGGATATTTGGAAAGTTTGGTCCTAAAGATATTTGAAAGCTTAGAAAAAGTCTACTGGTTTAAAGAAAATAGGCAGTGACCTCTTTTATATATACAATATATAAAATGGTTTCAAAAACACAGCTGAGTAGTTATGCATGCATTTTCATAGGAGGTTTCATTATATTGTGCACTGAAGAAATTGGGTGCCATGAGTTTCACTGTGGTTACATTTTCCTGAAATCAATGCAGTGATCTGAAATATCTTGCTGTAATTGACCTTTGATGGAGATATTTCATTATAAGAAAAAAAAAAACAGACAAATAATGAGCTAAAGATAAAATTACAAATGGATAAACTCTATAAGACTCATGGCAGTCGCCATATGATTTTTGTAACGTCACTGGTCGCATGTGTATTTAGAATCTGGTTTTCAGGAGGATAGATTTGATATCGATTAACCACCGATTTAAAACAAAAATACAAAACTCTGGCATATTATTCTGTAGGTGACCAACTATGTCTAAAGAGAATTTGACTGACAATAAAAAACGTCTTGCTAGCATCTTTAAACAGTAAATTAGAAATCCTTAAAGTTTTCTCCTCCACAACTATGTGTGTGCATATTTGTTTTCTGTCTAAACTAATAAAATCTCTCTAGTAAGCTGAAATACAACTTTGATGGTAATGGCAGATAATTTGGTTGGGGTTGAACTTCCCCAATGTTTTGCAAACAAGAGTTAATGTGCTTTAAGGCAGGTAGATCAGGTACAGATTTTACAGTAAATTATCTAAAATATATCTGACATCTCCTTCATGGCTTTTTGTAGAATCTACCAACATTATATCCCAGAACGCAACACCTTCAATTCCAGACACCGTTTTCCTCCTAAATTTGACAGCAACCCCTTTGCTCAAACACGCAAACAGCTGCCAGAGGGTGACTGTGGCTTCCATGACATGCGATGCCACCCACTAAGCAACGCGGCGCTTTCATGTTTTGGGAAAACTGCAGACACACAATGCAGACGTACAACAGCAGTGAATGCAAAGTGTTGTGCGGCGTGCAGCGAAGGTGTGAAGAGCTGCACTTCTGTGTGCCAGAAATAGAAGCTTTAATAACATCTGACTCGGTGCTTCACACATCGCAAACATATCTCACAGAAGAAAAGCGCAGCAATTAGCAGAACGACAGCTGACGTGAATCGGTAAAGCACGGTGGCAAAAAAACGGGATGGAGGTGAAAAATAAAAGCAGGACGTGAGGGGAAGGAAGCCACCGCAATAAAAATGTTTTATATGAGCAGTTTGGGTGAGAGAGAAAAAAGATTGTGGAACGAGGAAAATAAATGAAGAGAAAGAGAAAAAGAACAGAGAATCATTTCCGCCTTCGTTCTGCTTATGAATTTCTCGCATCTGTGGGAGTGATTAAAAAAAAAAAAAAAAAAACGTACACTGCTGCTTTGCATCAAAGGATGAGTTCTCTAATCTTCACTGAAGATTAAATAGTAGCATAAAACCACTTGGGAGCTTTTTTTTCTGGCCACCTCTGAGGAAAGGTTTTACAACAGATAATTAAAGGTGTTTACTGTCAACTATAAAATTACAGTAAAAAGTTGTGAATTCTGCAACACAGAGTGATCCGAGTACTTTCTCAGCCCACACTTTCAGCAAGTCTATTATTATCATAAACAACCACACAGCATCCCACGCCTTTACTTCTGCTGCAAGAAATCAAATAATGTTGTATAAACATCACTCATTCCCATTATGAAAGTGAGCAAATAAAAACATCATATGAGCTTCTTACTCCAAACGCATTTAAGACGGCTATAATCTGATAGGAGCTGGAAAAACGGAGGTAAAAGTAAATGGAGCAAAGTCACAAAGTTGCAGAATCAACTGCAGGGACGAATGTTTGGCTGTATTAATAGCTGGATGATATATTTATTTTGTACAAAGACAGAAAGACGGAGCTGTCCTTTAAAAAACTGCATCAGGTTGCAGCCGAAGTTCAGGTCATTAAGGCCACAAAAACCTAAGGAGACAAAAATTTAAATCAGATATTCAAGGCACAAATCAGTGGGAGACTTCACAAATGAATAAATAATGAACAGCTCTATGGTCCGAAGAGATAGAAAGAAATCTGAAAATGAAAAAGTTTCAGTTTGTGGCAAAGTATATAAAAATGAATAGATAACTTTTTGCAGGAACAATTTGAAGTTTTTGTAAAAGTATTAAAATCTCATCTCATTTTCGTGAACTCAATATTGTGCCTCATCACTTTCTTAGCTGTTGATTTGGTAAATCAAATAGTGACGCATGGGGTTGCTTCAAGGTTCCAATGCCGTCAGCTGTACTAAAACTATTTACCCAGAAGTGCATGATGCAGAACGATGACAGTAAGCAGCCTAATTATTGAACACCAGCAGTTTTTAGAAATGAACAGATGTAAGACAAGAAGACTGTTTCAGTTCAGGACCCTAAGGGTTTAGCTAAGCACTTCTCCAATAACCTTCACTTCATGGATGTCGGTGTACTACGGACGACAGCAGCGCTGTTATAAGTTGGTATTTATATTTTAATGAACGCTTAAGTTTTAGAGAGAAGAGAAGAGAAGAGAAGAGAAGAGAAGAGAAGAGAAGAGAAGAGAAGAGAAGAGAAGAGAAGAGAAGAGAAGAGAAGAGAAGAGAAGAGAAGAGACTCCTTTGACATCTATTAGAGCAGCGTTTATCTTACAGACCTCCAGTCCTACCTCTGGTCTATTTATACACACTCTGTAAGGTGTGTAGAGAATAATGCTGACATTTACTTGTCTTCATTTTCTCCTGCTTAGAGGGAATAGAAAGACCTGAGGGAGTTCATAGTCATGCAGTTCTCCATGCAGAGCTAGAAAGCCTCTTGTTCAATTAGTTGCTTATTTATGCTTAAAGGTAAAAAAATAAATAAATAAAAAATTAGCCGAATGTCTTTTCAAAGTTCTGAGCGAATAAAAAACAAACTATATTCATATCAGTATCAATGCATGCAACATTGGCATCACAAAGGAGCACTTTATTTGGTAGCATATCATATTTTATGTGCCGTTCACGCCAATATATTTGGCCCTTTGGGTAAGCTTTCATAGCCGTCGATGCTCACACTGGATGTACACTTTTAGAGGTCGGGTTTTATTTTTAATTTATTTATTTAAATTGGGGATTTTTGAGCGTTACTGGTTGCCATCAGCTGTATGTGTAGGGCTGCAGCTAACAATTTGTTAAGTTATCGATTATTCTATCAACGAGTAATCAGATCAAAACATTTGGCACATTCTGCAGAGTTCATTTATTTACGTAAGCTTATTTTATGCATTATTTAGAAAAACATAAAATGCAAATTTTTTTATTCAGTTCCATTTTATTGCTTTAAATGCAACAACACTGCATTCCTTTAGTGTAAGCTTGGTCTTTTGCAGCACAAAATTAATCTGCAGCTAAAATATTACATATGTGAACATCTCAATCCTTTCTACAACAATAACGTGAAGCAATAATCTGTTGACTATTATTTGGATTATTGGACTAATAATCGGACAGCAAATAGTTTGTTTTTTTTTAAACTGAATTTGAACCAGGTGAGACTTTTTTAGGAACGGAACAGAACAGCACGCTTCGGTCCGGTTCCACCCATACTGCAGCCCTGTTGTGTTTGCATATAACTGAACGTGGCATCGAAGCTGTACCAGACGTCATTATTTTTTAAACTAAATAGTTTCGATGTAGAGGCCAAAGCTTTTTCCTCAGAGATGCGGCAGAAAACTTTCTCTTTCCTCGTTGACCGATCTAGTTCATTCTGTGCTTGTTCATCAGGGAGTAAGTGGAGGAAAAAAATTACCTCATCATGGGACCAGGTAACAGCAGAATATTGAGAGGAATTCATCGCAAATTAAAAATAATAATAATAATAAAAATATTAAAAAGAGCACTCTTAACAAAATACAGTAATAACAGTTTAGTGAGAGCCAACTAGAACCGATAATCGGCTGACTCTAAACCAATCAGCTGCTGATTCTAAGCAGTCCTGGCCCGAATGGAACAATAGCTCTTGTGGTTCCAAGGAGCCAGGTGGAACCGGTCGGAAGTTCGAATGCAAACACGGTCGGCCCTACTTTGAACCTGTTCCGTTCCTTGCAGAGCGAAAACAGCTTAAATCTGCCACTTGAGGAGTTCTGGGTGGAACAAAGAAGGTTTTTCATCTAAATGGTATGTTTTGGAGTCTGTATACTATGGTTAGCGATTAACCGATTACTAAATAAATTGAGGATTATTTTAACAATCAACTATTAGATTAAAGTAAACAATTGTTTTAGCCCCAGCGATGTGCCTAGGTCCATTTCTGGAGGCAATAAATGAATTAGCATCACTGTGTTGCTGTAAAGCATCCTAAGGTTTGGTTGATAAAGGCTTTGTGAGTATAAATAATTAAAAGCGAGTCCCCAGGGAATCCGTTTGAGCTGAGCTGCAGAGGAAGTTGGCGCCATTAAAGATTTAGAGTAAACGATTTCATCCGCTCTCCTTTGGGAGCTGCCTCAGAAAGTGACAATATTAACGAGAGGAAAAGTGCACGTCGGTTCGTCAAGATGCACAATGTGCACCAAATTTACAGGTTCCAAATTAACCTTCAAAAGACTGGATTAATGTGAGGCATGTTTGGCCTAATGATGGGAACAGCTGGTTCTTATTCATCACCCAATCTGGTACCCCTTGTACACCAGTGTAGGGGTGGCTTTTCTCGGGCTTTCATCTCCTATTTTAATGTCACACTCTGAGCTTATTTTAGCAACTTGCTGGGAACAAACAGAATAATGCAACAGAGTCAGCGAGCCTGCATTAGGAGGAGCGGTGGGTGGGAGGGGGGGAGACGGAAAAGGCAAAGTTTCACAGACAGGAGTGAGTGTTATTTCTCCTTCTTTTGAATGTGGGGCACAAAAAGCCTAGAGGAGAAGAGCTAAGTAAATGTCAGCTACGCCTTTCCCTTCCCTCACTGACATGCCAACACACACCTCGATTTTACACCCACCCAAAAAGCTCATGTACTCCCAAGGCCTGTAATCTTCCACTGCGCCCACACACACAGACACACACTTGGAAATGTTCTTATTTGTATTCCTCCTATCTGGAGCCTGTGTTCTCTGGCAGACACTGATATATCAATTGCATAAATATTCATACACTTGTCAGGGTGGCGAGTCTCATCAGCCTCCTCTTTTTCTTGCAAATGTGATTGAAGAAGAAAACACAAACATGTCAGGTTATCCTAAAACAAGACTGATCTTACGTGCGATTGTAAATGCATTGCGGTGAATTAAAACGTTCATTTTCTTCAATGAAAATGTGATTTTTAGAACAGAGATGTCAGTCAGCTGAAAAGCATGCCCACGCGTCGTACAGAGAATTACTCAGGGTTTCTGTGGGTTTCACCACCTCAAATTAAATTAATTTAAAGACCACTATGAATGAAATTTAAGACCTGTATCACAAAAGAAATGTACAAAAGAGAAACATATATTTTATGTAGTAGTGGCAAGCTTCTTTGTCCACAATGCACAAAGCATCGTACAGGTTAGCAACAGAAGTGAGCCGGTGATGAAGAAGGTCATCCAGCCGACTAGCAATAAGTTTACCAATGATACACGCAAACAGCTAGCTAGCTAGCAAGGGTTAATTAGCAGCTAGTTAGTTGTAGCCTCAACCACCTGGAGTGACAGAACAAAATGTAGATGTCTGCATCTGCAAAAGTCTCATGAGTAGAATGAGCTATATAAAATATATGAAAGTAAATCTTGCCACGCTAAAATTTAAGACCTGTGATTAATGTATTTAAGGGAAACTTAAATAGCTTAACAGCTTAAATATGTGTCTTATCTTAGACACATAAGATTAAGTCTTTTAAGGATGGAGGCACCCTCTTACTACGTCAATGCATCTCAACATGGAGGCTACAGATTCTTGATTCCAAGCAGGTTTTAAGTTTGGCTGGAAAATTACGTCAGCATCTCTATAAAGCTCGTCAGCAGAGGGAAGCAGGAAGTGCTCTAAAACCCTCGTGGATGATACGGCTCCCCAAATGATCACTGACTGCAGAAACTTTCATCATCGCATCTGTTTTCTACTGAAATACAAAGCTGAAAAAAGCAGCTTAGACCACTGAGCAACAGTCCAAAAATATTTCTCTCTAAAAGCCTTTCTACCAGGTTTTCCTTCCACTTAATATTCCATTAATCGCTTTGATACATCAATCAGAACGGCAAGATTCTTTTATAATTTGGCTTTTTTTTTTTTTTTTAGCATATTAGGCTCACCCTACTTGTGGAATGCCATCAGTGACGGCCATCATATCATGTTTTTGGCTTAAACATCCTGTTTTCAATATTATCCCAATATTCTAATATGCAGTTTCCCTCAAAGCTTAAACAAATCAATGTGTGCTGAACGTTGAACAAAGTCTCACAGAGAGAAAAGAAGTGTGTTTTCTAGGCTGCCCTTCTGCAGCCAAGAATGTTTGCTACAAAGAGGCATCAAAGAATCTATAAATAATTAAAAAGACTGCAAATGAAACTCATTTCTCTTCAACTTCATTAAAGCGGGAGCACAAATCCCCTCACTGTTATTTCCTTGTAAGCCATTAAAGGTGCTGATGGGGGAGAGACAATTGAAGACCTTTGTCGCCGCGCATCAATCATCTCGACTCTCCAGCTTAGTCTCCTACGTCTTCACAGCTCATTGCTCCGATGCACCGTCTCTCCCACACACACTTTCGCTTCGCCCATTCAGACTCTGATCCGAAATGGCCATTTACATTTCTCTCAATTCACTGCGAAACTGTGCACATTTATTCACCAATTCCCCCATCAGTCACTCTTGGTAAAGCCTTGTTCTTCGCACTCTTTCCAGCTTTGATTGAAGGACTGATTAATATTTATGCGGTCGTCAAAGAAGAAAAAAGAAAAAAGAAAAAGGCAGAAGCTGAACTTACACACCTCTCACTGCTCGGCTCCTCCGTTCTTCGCATCGAGACATCCTCTGCTTTTATCAGAAAACAAAGTCGATAAATAGAGATGGAGTACAAAGAGTATTACTGCAGTTAGGCGCAGAAGGGGAAACAAAAAGAATAAGAGGTGAAAAGGTCAGATTTAAGACAGGAGAGTCTGACGAAAAGCAAACCAAAAGTTGTTTTTATCCAATCAACATGTTTCTTTTTCTCTAAATGATTCCAACGCTAGCAGATTTCACCTCCTGCTCGTTCACATTAACCAAAAATATTCTCCTGACACATGTTGCGTCACAAAGAGAAATCTAATTGGAATAAAGCAGCGTGTTAGCTTCAAATTAAAATTTAATTACCAACAAAGTACAGCTCTGACGTCCATAACTAATTAATCTAAACGGTTTTCTAATATGCATCAAAACTGTCCGATTTCAGTTTTGCGATATGCCAAGTTCTCTTATTTTATGGACTTTAACAACTACAGAAATAGACTGAAGGTTCTTCAATAAGCAGTCTATAATCCAACAGATTTAAATAATCCAGGAATTTTAAAATCTTTACATCAAAGCATTTTTTGCCAAACCTTGATCTGCGAGTGTTTTTTTTTTCCTCAAGCAATGTAATCTGAATTGGAGAACAAGTCTGAAAATAAAATATCAACATGTTTTATTATTGCATGTTTCCTGATAAAGGAAATGAAAGCAGTCTTTGTGTGATTTATTGTCTAAAATATCTTTATTTGCCGTGTGTCTAATTTTTGTCATTATGGACACAGTATAGAATAAAAACAGCAAGTTGTGCAAACAGGTTTGTTGCAATAAGCAATTCATAAATTCTTCAATTAATTAATCAATACGTTGCCTGAAAATAGTCTAAAAAACATTATCGTATATCACAATAACGTCTGGGATGATTTATCGTCCAGCAAAATTTGTTATCGTGACAAGCCTAATCACAAAAAACTACTTAGATACTCGAAAGTCTGTGCAATCTTAATGAAAATGCTTTAGCTTACAAAAAGTGGTAGCAACAAAACAAGGAGACGAGTGAGAAATATGAGGTAATCCCCATTCAACGACTTGCAATTATTTGTTTTCCTTTTATCGTGCAGCCGCAATAAAAAAGGCAGATAAAAATTGTTGCCGTCGTTTTCAAAGCCACACAAAACACCACACAGTTTCTTCCGGCATCCGGAGTCGACGGCTTCCTGGACTTCATTCATCCCTCCTCGTGTCCGTCCATTCACGGCCGCTCTCATCTCCATACAGCTGCCGTCCTTTGCAGTAGAGCCCCTTTCAGCTAAACAACAGCGCATCTATAAAAACCTTCAGCCTTACAGGGAACATATTTTTATCCCCATTTTTCATATCCAGATAATTACCGCACACGTATAGCGCGCAGAGAGGCAAAAAGCAGCAGGCTTTTTATTGGGACGCCCATAAATAAGGATGAATAAGGAGCAGAGCGACGGCTGGAGTTCTGACTTGTTTAGCAGGAGAAGCATGTGTGGAAGAACCTGATGTTGGCGTTTCACTGCGTGAAAGCTGCAGTCTGTTCGTATCATCACTTCCTCCCTCCAGCCCCGGCTTTCATTTATCATCGCTCTGCTCCCCTGATCATGCTCCATCACAGTCTAATTTCAGGGCTTCGAGATATATCCTCCTCCTCCTCGGCCTCGCCCACTTTATCTGGCAGTCATATTAGACACAGACGCTGGATTTAAAACTTCAATAACAAAGGGCCAGTCTCTTCATCTCAATTCGGACAGTCACAGATAAAATTGCACACCCCTAACAGATTTTCTTTAACAGAATTGCATACAAGCTTTCTTCTACAGTGTCTTACAAAACTATTTATGTCCTTTCAACTTTTTCATACCAAGTTAATATTGGGATGTCACGTGATGGACTACCACAAAGGAGTGCATGATTGTGAATTGGATGAAACGGGAACAAAGTTATGTTTTTAAAAACCAAAACAAAATTAAAAAAAAACGCTAAGGTGGTTTTATACTTGAACACAGAAGCGAAACTTTAGAAAGTGAAAAACGAAACAGGGAACATCACTAAACTCTGACATTTGGGAATGTTAAAGTTTTTCTTGCACCTACAGATGTTGACTTTATTTCAGTAAGCATCCGTCGTTAGCAGTAAGTTATGCAGCTTGCTCTGAACTGAATTACTTACCTGAAGCAACATCAAGCTGAATCATAACACTGGAATTGGAGAAAAATCAGCCGACGTCCAAATGGCTACATGTAGCGTCCAGCAGGCTCAAACTCCAAACATTATATGAAATGCAAGTTGGAGGAAGATGAAAGGGGATTTTCCAAACAGCAGACTATGCTGCATTCAGGTTCAGCTCGGACACTAGGATGTCAAAATATCAAAAACAACTCCAAAGTGATTTTCACTTTTTATATTCTCCTTACAAGCACAGTCTTTTTTAGAAATGTGTAAATATTAACATTAACTGTTTTCAAGTGGTTATGGTTGCATAATCTTTGTATCCATCCAGCTATCAGTACTACCTCTTCCTCTTTTCATTAAAAAAAAAAAACATAATAAAATATTAACTTCAAAAATCGGGGGGAAAAAAACCTAATCTATTTTTCTTGCTTGTTGTATATTGAAAACATACCAAACTGTGACTTTAAAACACAAATACTTACTGAACCGCCCTTCCCTGTCCCTTCTTTAAAAAAACTAAAAAAAAGAATCGCTTCCCCTCAGCATGATCCAGCCACCACTATGTTTATAAAACTTTCTTCCTGTCATTCTTTGATAAATGACAAACTGGTGAAGACCACAACTTCCATACAAAATGTCTTAAGAAGTTCTCTTTAAAAAATGCTAAGAGCTTCAGAGCCGGGACTGGTTTCTAACCCGGCTCTGCTCTGGAAGTATCCATCACTTCCTCCTTAACCTTTCTGTTGTGCTCCTTGGTAGGGCTGAAACGATTCCTCGAATGATTCGAGTACCTCGATTACTAAAATTCCTCGAGGAAAATTTACCTGCCTCGAAGCTTCGTTAATTTATGTTTTATTAGTTAGCGCACCGTGTTCCGGCCGGGACTTCATTTGCGTTGCGCGGAGCTCTCACTTCCGCCTCTGAGTTGTTGACAAAAGCTAAGTCTCAGCGGCATAAAGTCCAATCTTCAAGATTGGCCCGTGGGGATTTTATTGATTGATGATAATGCCCGACTTTTTTATCGTTTTTGGGGAACCAATAAGCATCCTTAAAATGACTGGGGGAATGCCTGGAGTACGGCAGCATTTCTCCTCCGGGGCTGCTGGTTGAAAGCGAACGGCGGGAAGAGCGCTGAGGTGAGCGGATAGCCTGAACAGGGCGGGCGGCTGAGTAGCTGATGCTTACCGTGTAAATGTAGCTTTACCGACGAACCGCACAATAAATTTCATATCCCGGTCTGAAGAAACGGGTGGCGGAGCGCATCGTACATGGCTGGTAGATGAGTTTCTGAGTGTGACCAGTGAAGGTGTCGTAAATATCCCGTATTGCTTCCCCCGTGTTCGTCCCCCGGTCTAACGGTTCGTCAGTCCGCTGGTCTATTTCCTCCCCTCCATCCCATCTTACGTTCGTTCATTCGCCCTCTCCTCCCACTCCAGGCGGCATTTCCCGTATTTTCAAACCCAAAGCGTGACAGGTTAGGTGGCAAGGTGAGTTTAATTAATCTATTAAACTCACTGAAGAAGAATACATAAACTAAAAGCTGGATTGTAGACATTTTTTATAAGCATATTTGTGAGCCTGCCTCTTTGTTATTACATTCAATATAATTTCAGATTTTTCTATAACTTTTCTTCTGGTTAACTTAGAAAGTGAGCTATTATTGTTACAGGTTAGTTTTCTAAACTACAAAAAAGCAACTGTTAGGGATGCTCAAATATGAAAAATTGGACTCATATTGATATCTGATAGTAACACCAGTATTATGCCAGATTTACCAATATTTCATTTTATAATTTTTTTTTATCCGATTACTCGATTAATCGTAAGAATAATCGATAGATTACTCGATTACTAAAATATTCGTTTACAACAGCCCTACTCCTTGGTCTCCATGATGCCGTTTGTTTGCTAATGATCTCTAACAAACCTGAACAGCTGGATTTATACCAAGATTAAATTACACCCAGATGGGCTCTGTTTACCAAATGAGTTCTCAAAGCAATTGGTTGCACTGAATTTTATTCAGGCGTGTCACAATAAAGGAGCCTGAATCCAAATGCTAATCCCTCTTTTCAGATGTTTATTTCCTCATTTTCCCTCCCACTTAATTCTGAATTACATCATTGAACTGTCAGATCCCAATAAAACTTGTGTGTGGTTGTAATATTCAAGAAGTATCTAAACTTTTTCAAGGCACTACATGCACTGCTTGTATTGATTAAAGAAAAAAAAACATCCAGTAAATCTGTGAATTTCCTGTTTGCATTGCAGAGTAAAACCTAAGCATATAGTAGCTGACAAACACACATTCATAAAAATCAATAGTAATCTTCTCCCTCTGCTGCTGTGGGTGTCCTCATAAAGCCTAATGCATGCATTACATTGTAAGCAGTAATGACCTCTGAAGCTGAACACGGAAAAGATTCAATGGACTCTGGATCTGCGGATTGTTTAAGTGCATGTAGAGGGGAGACTTCACAATGTGAGCGGGGAACACAAGGGTAGAAATGGAAGGAATTAGTATTAACCAATGAAGAGCATCTAAGAGCCCAGAGACGAGTAGATCTTGAACATCGGATTTCTTGGAATAATTGGGGAAGGAAAGAGGTTACCTATTCCCACGCGTGGGCACAGGAGATGAGAGCTAAAACCAAAGATGGCATGAGAAATAGAAATCTGATCCAACATCGCTGCGTCTTCCAAACATTAGTCTAATTCGGTCCAGGAAGGCAGACGAGGTATTAACCTAATCAGTTTTAGTCTCTGAAACTGATTGGCTTAAGAAGAACCCACGCATGTTCATCATGTTCATCTGAATTTATTTTGGAAGATATAACCTCTTCCCTCGGGTCAGATTAATTTAATAGGGAAAAAAAAAAAAAGCATACATATGATGAGCTTCTGACGACATATGCTTCTTCGTGATGGCTCAATATGCGAACACAGCCAAGTTCTCCATTCAGCACAACAAGAACAGGATGTGAAGCCAAAAACTGAAGCAAGTGCCCATTTCAAAACATTTACAAAAAAAACCCCAAAAAAACAATCACACATTGCCAAATGCAGCTCAAAACCAAAACAGCAACCATTAAGAGTTGGACACGATCAGTGATGTTAACATGGAGCGCTTCCAAAATCCCCTTTGCAGTTACATTCTGAATTAGCAACATTTGAGGGTGATTTCAGATCAAAGTCCTCATAATTAAAGTTGGCTCTTTGTTCCAGACTGTACATTTGCTGTCAAGCCTGTTCAGAGGCTGTGGGGTGATGGAGCCAGTGGGCATATGGCCACGCAGCTTTTAACGCAGCCCAGTTTCCACAGCAGGTGCAGAAACATCATGGCTCCGCTCTGGCCTAGTCAACGTTTCCAGCCTTAGACAACGCTCCTCCCTGAGGGGACGGTCCGCTAAGAATAGAAGGCAGCATTAGCCTCTGCCCATGCCTCTGTGTATACGTTTGTGGGCGAATGTATAAACCATGTAAATCCTCGTGGACTGCTCTGCAGAAAGTGCTGTGAAGAGAAGAAATGACCCGCATACCAAAGGTGACGACAGTCCAGCGGAGGCTTAGTAAGGTTGTTTAGAATTAGGAGTTTGCTTATACTTTAAAGCAACAAATCTAGTTGAATTTGTGCGTGCTTGTCACCTCAAGTTATGCTCTAAAAAAGGAACAGTTCCTCATTTTACAAGCTTAGACAGTGTGAAGCGTACTAGGTATAACGTGCAAAGAACAGGAAGTTTCTACAGCTTCAGGTCTTTACAGGAAGGAAATAAAGTCAGGATTTATAAATACAGGTTGATGTGGTTTCTAAAATTCTGCAATGTCAGATATTAATAACTAAATTTATTACCAAAAGAAACCCTTGAATATTCTTTTTCTTTGTCACATTACAAACTCAGACTTCATTTAATTGGGATTTTAGGTGATCGATCAACACAAAGTGATGTTAGGGCTAGAGAATATGACTGTCTGGAGTTAGGAAACATATTCCAAGTATTTTGATGTTTCATTTTTCATGCTATTGTAATATTAGCCAGTTGGACAGAGTCTCAAGGCAGCAGATGCTCACACTGGACTCAAATAACAATGTCCAAAGTGTTGAATGTCAAAGAAAGACGGAAGCACGGATGAGAAAGAGAGGAAAGAAGGAAACAGGTATTTATCACCACTGATATCGTCATCGAAGTGTTTACTAATATTATCGCTGTCTAATATTGTGCAGCACTACCTGAAGTTTCATTGTAAAGTGGAAGAGAAAGGATGTCAGCAGCCAAGAGCTTCACGGCAACTCTGGAGGAGCTGCAGAGAACCACAGCGCAGGTGGAAGAATCTCCTGACACAAATGAAGGAAACAAGAACTAAATCAAAATATTACTATAGAAAGGTTAGCCGGATGAAACGTTTCACCCATTACAGTCAACTCTTGACTGAGTAAAACACTTTTAAAGCTTTTTTCAAGGAACCTGGATGGATGTACGGACATTTCTTTCTGTAAAGCCACAATTTATTTTCCAACCCAAGCGGTCTGCAACCTGTGGTTCTTTGGACTTTCTTTGTAAGTTTGGCTAGAAATGAAGAAATATCTGTTTTTAGATCGGCATATAATAACAAGTGCAGGATTTTTACAGTTTTCAGTTTATCCCTACAAAGGATGACACTAAAATGTTTTTAGATCTGTTTTCTTGTCATTGGGTTGGAATCTATGATTTTTTAACACAATTTTCCATCCAACAGAAAAGAAAGATCCATCCTCTTTCCACATAAAAAATATGTTTATCTTTACTTTAGATACCAGAAATGGAATGGTGGTTCTTTAAAAATACATTTCCGAGTAGATATTTATCTAAAATTATAAGCCATCTTCTTTCGAAAAGCCGTGTGACATTTGCGGCTCTAAACCAGTCTTATGTGGTCGGCCTGAGAGCTAAAAGCGGCTCCTTAGGTTGAACAGGTTGCAGATCTACAAAGATCATTGACTGTTGACAGTATCCTAGAAACAACACGAGTACCACAGTCACTAGAGCACACATGCAAAAGGTATTTGACAGCATACATGTATCTACAATGTCCCAAAGGAGCAGCACTGTTCAAGACTCAGTGCCGTCTGTCAGTCTCTGAAAACCAGGAGTAGACGGTTAGGAGGCAAGACGGACGCAGCAGAGCGTTTTCAGAAGCGCTCCACATCAGATGCATGTGTGCGTTTGCACATACATGTGTTCAAAATGAAAGACGTGGACTCCCCTCCAGAGGCAGGGGGCTGTTTAATATTTCAGAGCAGTGATAAATAAGTCAGACAGACTGCAGAGAGATAAGGTGACTCTGTGGGTATTGGTGAAGCAGCGGGGTGGGGGAGGAAGAGGAGGAAGACCGGGAAAAAGAGGGAAAAGGAAAGATGATATGAAGAAGTGGAAACGTTTGAGCCGTAGCGATAAGCAGAAGCTTAGATAAATTAAATGAAAATGGAGAAATAAAGATATATTTGGGCCTTTGACAAAAATAATGAAGTCTAAACATAGACAGGAAGGATGCAGGTGGTAGAAAACAACCATATTATATCTTTTCAAACATGTGCAGCTCAGTTGACCAGTAAGGCATGAACAAGCAGGAGGAAGAGCTTTTCCCCACACGATTCCTGCTTCCTAAAAGCACCGACATGAAGACACTCGGGGTAAACGGCGAACTTTGATTTCTGTCAGCAGAAAAGAAAAAAAAAAAACAGGAGAGGATCAGAGAGAGGATCCTTCCTTCCGCCTCACCTACTCATCAGTAGGTGAGGCGGAAGGAAGGAGGGAGTCAGAGTGGAGATGGAAGAGAGGGGGACGAGACAGAGAGAAAACAGAGACGGTTACAGTACGGAAAGGTCAAAGCAGACAGAGAGCAAGAGTGAGGGGAGAAGATAACAAAAAAGAAGAAAAACCAGAAGCAGCTTTTTAGGGGAAGAATGCGTCCCATGGTGCCGCAATCTTCAGTCAGGCAGAGTTATTAACAAAAAGACGCTTAAGCTTCACAGACACGCGACCCACAGTGCTTTATTTATTTATTTATTATTATTATTATTTATTTATTATTTTTATTTATTTAGTGCTTTTATTTACATATCTTAGACTTGTTCACATATTATAAACATAGACTTTAGTGTATTAAGTTGGGCACTTCACAAATTTTTGTTTTTGGAACAGTTGCAAGTTTGTCACAATTCACGTAGGAGATGCAGCCGACATGTGGACGAAAAACTACTCATCAGAGTCGAGTCTAACGACCGTTTCAGTCATCCATTATTCTACTGATTATTCTGACAATCAAAGAAAACATATTTTTTGGGGGGGGATGCACAATATATCAGCACCAACATCGGTATCGGAGGAAGATTAGTCATTTTTTAACGAAGCAGTTTCGGTTCGATTAATAGAATTGGGCCGATACTAACCAATATTTATTTCCATTTTGTTTCTGGAGAAGGAAGGGAGGAGTTGGCTCATTTTATTGTCTAAATTGCAATAACATAGCATTCCTTCAGTGATTGCTTGATCACTATCTGTAGCAAAAGATGCATCTGCAGCTAAAAAAAGAAATGCATCCAACATCAACATGAGAAAAGCTCAGCACTCAACATTAAAACTATGTAGGGCTAATCTGCTGACCATTTTTTCAGTTAACCAATTAATAATTGGATAGCAAAGCTGCCCAATAGATTTTTTTTCTTTTCTTTTCTTTTTTTTACTTAATTTTAACCAGGTGAAGCTAAAACTGCCACTTGAGGACATCTTTACAGACAATTTGTTTTTTCTTTTTTACAGAGTATGTTGTTCTTTCAGTAAAGAGCCTTTTTTTGTCACTCTGCAGTTAACAACTAATCAATTAGTAAATTAGTTGACGATTATTTCAATAATCTATTCGTCATGATTAATAGAATTAATTATTTCAGTCCTAGATGAAATTGAACTTTTTGCCCTACATGCAGATTACTGTGTGGGGGAATACTAAAACCGCACCTCGCCTTGAGCACACCACCCCTGTTGGGGAACATGGTGGCTGTGATGGATGGAGCTAAATATAGGGCAAGCCTGGAAGAAAACCTGTGAGAGGCTGCAGAAGCCCTGAGACTGGGACAAAGGTTCCTTTACCAACAGGACAATGACAATAAACATACAGGCAGAGACACAACTGGGAGGTTGAGATAACACAAAAAGTCCAGATCCAAATTTAAAGGAGAATCTGTGGCAACATTACCAATGTGACGTCTATAGATACTTGCACTTTACAATAATAAACTACTTGGTGTTGGTCTATGATACAAAGTTGTGATAAAATGTGCTGGAGATGATTGCAGCGTGACGAAATGTTAGCGTCTCAAGGGGTATGAATGCATTTGACATGGACTATATGACAAAAATTTCCCTCACAAAAACTCTGCAGTAAGAATCCGGCGGGTTCTGACTACCAGAAGATGTGCTGAGCTGCAGCTCTGTGAAAACTTTAAGCTGTGAGCAAAGAGTTGCTTCTCATCCATCCACTTTTATCCTCCTCTCTTTTGAAAGAAGTAACTTCTTCCCCCACCTTTTCTCCACCTCCAAACAGCAGCTCTAAGCTCCTTCCTCTGCCATCTTGGCTAAATGCTTCGATATGCCAGAAGCGCTTTTTTTTTATTTATTTCCAAACAGCTTTGCCACTCTTTCTCTCTCTCCATCACTTCTCCACTCCTCATCCATCCTACTCAATCTTCTCCTCAGCTTCTTCTTCTATAATCTTCCTGTTTTGTTGTTCAACATCTTTGTGTGGATATAAAACTGCAGGAAGCATTTAAAACTTATTTTTAAAAAGGTCAATAAGTGAGAAAGTAATTAATTGAACAGTTAAATATATATATATAAGATGATGGTTATAGAGCTGACGGGGAAAATCCTAAATTAATCCCAATCTCGCCGAGGGGGATTAGTGACAATCTAACCTGCCCTGCTGTCTCTTCCTTGCTTTATAAACTCATTTTAGTGGCGCTCTCAGGAAGCGAGCAGGGATCTTATACGAGCCTTGAGCTGATGGCATTAGCTCACATCACTATAAGCTTCTTCTGCACCACACAAATCAATTACAAACCCTGCTTATCTGCCTCCAAACTTGCCATCCATCCACAGCCATCACCATCAAGTGGCCCCACGCACGCACGCGCACACACACACACACACACCCCCACACACACACACACACACACACACACACACACACACAGAATAAATCTCTGTTGAAAGAGGCCCGTTTACCAACATGTGGGAAGTGATATATGTAGGTTAAAGAGGGCAAAACATTTCAAATTAAAGTGATGACGCCTCTAAAGTCAACATTGAAAGTGCATTCAGGCATTTTTGATGGCTTTAAAGTAGGTAAACAACTAGAAAAGAAAATGTACGTTTTAATTATGTTAATTTAGGTTGCTCAGGTCACAGCATGTGAACAACTTACTTCACTTTTTTCTTTATCTCTGAATGCTTTAAATGTAAGGCTTATAATAGACGCAAAAAAATTAGATGTGTGGCTTTTCCTCGTCCCGCTAGTCTTATCCTCCGCAGTTGTCATGCTTGGGGATTACAGGCAATTAGGTTGGAAAAATCCAGATTAGAATCAACTTTTAGTCCCAATGCTGGATTAAGTATACTTATAGCAGTTACACCGATGAACATATGGGCTAAAGCTTCAATCTGTCTACAAATACCTCTTTAAGCCATCATCCTATAGTTTCATTAGGCATCTTGTGCTTTGTAAAAGGATTCATGTAGCTTGAACTTTTAAAAAAACTTTTTTTTTTTTTTTTTTACAATCAATCAATCAAATTTTATTTGTATAGCACATTTCAGCAGCAAGGCATTTCAAAGTGCTTTACATAATTAAAAAAACAGCATGTGACATTGAATAAACAGTAAGAAAGCGAAAGATTTTGTAAAAAAATTTTTTTTTTAAAAAAGATAAAAACATTAAAATCCGCACCCCTTTTCAACCAAGGGGGACGACACACTGTTGGGTGTTGTCGTGTTTTAATGGGATTTTATGTGATAGACCAATGTAATATAGTGCAAACTGTAAAGTGGAAGGAAATTACACATGATTTTATTGCAGTTTTCAGACATTTTTTCTTTACAAAAACAAACAAAGTAAAACTCAAACTTTGATAAGGATGAGAGACATCGTCATTGACAAATCAAATGAAAATATGAGAGCTGACATCCAATTATATTGAATTAAAACTAGTGACAAAATCGTCATTTGAAACAACTTTTGGTTAGGTTTCACTAACAGTAAATCTGTTTGTATACTGCTTTTTTTGTAGGACACATATTCCTCTATAATGTCATATTGTAGTGGATAAATTTATGGTAAAACTTTACAGAGTAAAATTTTGAACGTTTCAGTTGACTAAAACTGGAATAAAACAACAATTATTTCAGACATCTCAAGCGTGACGAAAACAAACTCTAAACATTCTGGCCTTCTTTTAACAATGGCGTTCTTCTTTCCACTCTGTCATGAAGCCCAAATTTGTAGATTGCACATCAAACAGCTGCTCTGTCAACAGATCAATCCTTGTGAGCTGTATATCTCTGGAGTCACCATGGAGTTCTTGGCTACTTCTCAGGATTATGTTCCCTCGGTAGGTTTGTAATTGTTCCGCACTATTTTCGGATGACTTGGAACGTTGCTCTG
The DNA here is from genome assembly GCF_051168715.1 of Poecilia mexicana. Classification (NCBI taxonomy): domain Eukaryota; kingdom Metazoa; phylum Chordata; class Actinopteri; order Cyprinodontiformes; family Poeciliidae; genus Poecilia; species Poecilia mexicana. The sequence goes on along the minus strand of NW_028263382.1, from coordinate 27,765,283 downwards.
GGGGATGATCAAAGCTTGGGAAAGTAGTTTTATCACCTAACTTTGCTTTAAACTTCTCCACACCTTTATCCCTGCTGTGTTCACTAATGGTCTTTAATAAACCTCTGAGGTCTTTACAGAACAATTGTGAAGGCTAAATTACACCCTGGTTGACTCCATTTACTTATGAAAAGACTTCCTCAGGTAATTGGTTGAACAGGATTTCATTAAGAGATAAACAGAGTAAAGAAGGGCTGCTCTACTTTGTTTGTGGGAATGAAAAAAGTTGAAAGGGACACTTTTGCAAGACATTGTAGCCTTAGAAGCTTGGGCCTAAAAAAATCCAACCTGACCCGGCCCGAGCCCGTAGGCAACGTTTCCAAGTCCAAACTATTTTTTAGACCATCATTATATAAGAAGTGCAACTACTCCTGTTTTTAGCTTTTGTCTATCTTCTTCCAGCTCCATTTGTCGCTTGTTGTAGCCGCAGGGTGAGTTAAGTGAAAATCATCAGGGATGTGTGATTGATAGGAACCAATTATGCATGCAGTGTGCTGCACTTCTTACAATCTGATTAATTTCTTTATTTCCTCAATAAGTTAAAGTATCTACTCCTCTACTTAGATTATAACAAGTAGACTAACACATCTTCACATTGTGCGTTCTCTTTTGTTTGTTTTTTCTATGCTTTATGCATTGCAGGCTTATTAAAAGCACCACAGTAGCTAGAGCCCAACCCAGCTATCAAGCAAATAATTTTGGCCCCACCCTGCTGGAATTTTGGGTCAGGCTCAAGCCATAAATATTAACTCTACAAAGCCGCCAGGTAACTTCCTAGTGTCATAAAACCTCTTCCAGCAGATTAAAAAAACAAAAACAAAAAAAAAACAGAACAAGATCTGACAAGAATAAAATCTCTCTAAAATCTTTACAAGAATAAAATCTCAATCTACACGACAGTGTAAACTCTCCTAGATCCTAATATGTTAACATACTCTGACTGCACACATACCAAAACATTCAAAGAGAAGAACGATTTCTCTCCTTCGCAATTTTAATCACAACAAGCAGACATTAATGACATTCTTTGGAGTCTGATCTCCATCTTATCCCATGAGCCTTTGCTGCAGTGTAAATTAAAGACAACCCAGCTTAAGACTGGTTCACCGCAGAGTTTATTTGAAGATCTGCCCCGCTCCTGAATAGGAACCATGTGAAAAATACCGAACTGTTAATATTAGCTACATTCCTCTAGTCTTGTAAGGATCCATATCTGGAGAGGCTTTGTGGCACATGTGTGCACCAGACCGGCTCAAACATGCAACATATGTGCGGAAAAAATCAAACGAACTTAAGGCAAGAAGAGAAACGAGCTGAAACTAAAAAATAAAGCCGTAAAATATTTTATAATGAGATGTTTAAAAATTAAAAAGAAAAGTAAGCTCAGACAGCCCCTCTCTGGGTTCTGGGTCTGTTCCACCAGAATGCACCTGCCTCAACCTTCTGGTCCATCTGGGCAATGCAAAGAGATGCAGAGCCACAATCATGCCTCAGTTCTTTTGCATAACACATACACGCGCGTGCGTGCGCACGCACACACACACACGCACGCACACACACACACACACACACACACACACACACGCACACACACACACACACACACACACAAGGTAACACAAATGTCACTAACTCTGAACAGCTGTGACTTCATACCTTCTGTCAGCCAACATTCTTCTCCAGTCGTCTCTCACTGCCAAGGCAGCTAGCAGGCAAACTCTAACTGACTCATCTATTTTCCTCAATCACACACACATACACACACAAACAATTGTGGAGCTTGTGCTCACACACAGGCCTAGGTCTGTGGACCTGAATTCAAATTGTGGACAATTCTGCACAAAACCTTCTTTTATTTAGGCATTTTATATAACTGCCTTCTACGTGCAGAGTTCCCCCATTTTAAAACAAAGAGTTGATTAAACTAGTTGGTCTTGTCAGCTTCTGCCATTTGATAATCAGATTTAAAGACTGCTAATCAGCTCCAAACAAAAAAATAAACATCAGACTAAACAATTTGCTTGTGCGGATGTAGCCAAGCATTACACATTCAGAGCCAGACCTCTGGCTTTGCAGCCTCTCAAGATGGATTTTAAACCTGCAGCTCCAACATAATCAGCAGGTAGGGAATTTGAAATCAGGGAAACGCCACATGAGATGCCTTGTTAGGGCATGGCATCCTGCAGCTGAGTGTGAAAAGCAGAATACGGTTTTGTGCAAACAGTGAAGTTGAAGCAATCAGAGATGCGTGACATAATTAGCTGGTGGCTGGAATCTGCAGACACTGCTCTAAAAATGGACTTTAACAGAAATTAAAAATCTGATTTATTTATTTTTTCCCCTCCAGAGCCGTGAAAGGAGAGCACTGTTGTAGGCAGTGGTACTGACTACAACACTTTGCGGTGTGGAAGTTGTTTTTGTGGAAAAAGAGACTCAAAGCTAGTTATTGTCAGCATCAGTGAAGTGTTTAAGGATTTGTCAAGGGAAGCACAGAAGCTGAAAGCAGGATAAATGTCAGGCTACAGTGAGTTAGATCTAAGCAGGTATTGGGGAAAATGGACAAAACTAATGATAAATCTCATCAATGTGAAATTTCTCAGTTTTATACTTATGACAAGTCAACTTTGATCTGTTGTGGGACTTACTGGGTTAGGAAATGTTGACTGTTAAGGTAAATGTTCCCATTTAAGCTAAAGGTCAACTTGACATGGATTACACACAAACACCGGTGTTTGCAGTTAACACTAACCATGCTAGCCACTAGGGCTGTGTAATAATATAAATTTTGCAATATATATTGATAATTTCTTTTCTAGAAAAAAAATCGATATTCATCCTCAAGTATAAATATCGAGTCATACTTGCAGGGTGAGCAGAATGACATCCAACTGTCACCCTGCTCACTCACTGCTTGCTTCGCCGGGAGAGTGATTAGGTCATCAGGCTTAGAGTGATTCCTACAGATGTTAAGTGTCAAGGTTAAAAAGGTATCAAACTATTCAGAGCATGCACTTTACAAATGCATGTAAGCTACAGTTTGTACTGTTTCAATTAAAAGAAACATGTTTTCTCACCACTTCTTTGATTCATTTTGTCCAGCTGTCAACTTTAAGTCTGTGTCCATGTCCAACCAGAGCCAGGTATTGTGTAGTTGGTGCTTTTAATCAGTTTTCAGTTAAATTAATCCAATCCAACTCTGTAACAGTCACAAAATGTCACCAAAATCACTCTGTCCCTCTAAAATCTTTCAGAAAAATCGCAAAAGTGTATTGAATTGTATCGTTTACTGAATATCGCAATAAAAATTGTATCATGATACGAGATATATATATATATATGTGTGTGTGTGTGTGTGTGTGTGTGTGTATCGTATCGTATCATGAGATTATTGTATCACTACAGCCCTACTAGCCACTACTATGGGGAACTAATTTGTGAAATTCTGAGAAGTTGTACAACACTCACTGCTCTCTTTCCAACACGTGGTGTAACGACACCTCATAAACATTCAGTGATCTATCCCAGCACTAAGGCTGAGGCTGGTTACAATGAGCAAATGATTTTATAGTTCAACACATACGTAAATTAGAACTTTTTCCTTTTAAATATTAATTTGAATACCAGCCGTTTTTTGTTTTGAATGAGTCTTAAAAGGAGCTACAATCTGTCTTGTAAAAGATCAAAGGAAATGTTTTATTTAATGTTAGTTGGATTTAATTCATTTTATACATACCTCTATTCTATAACCTGGAGGCCATTATTGTATATGTTCAATGCTACAGAGAGACACGGGTCTCTAACCATCAGCCATTTACTATAATAAATCTTTTTGAATTGGTTAGTATGCAAGCTGGAAGTAAAGTTTTGTCAACTTGGTATTGTAAGAATTCCCTTAACTGTAGCTGACAGATCTCAAATCGCTGTGAGGTTGATGGAAATAAGTCTTTGTGGGGGAAGAGGTGGAAGATAACAAGAGAGTGTAGTCTATTTTAGTTGATGGTCACAACTGAAAACAACTCAAAATTAAAGTCTTCATATCAGAGGGATACCAAGCAAAGTTAGCACCTTTTAACACTAACAGTCTGGTCCTGTTTTGTCAAGGATTCTTGTTTCAATATGAAGTTACGTGGTTTGAGCTGGCTGCATGTATCAATCTGCTAAGTCATCTGTGACTCATTTTGCAAATAAATAAAAATATAACATAAAATAAAAACTATTGTATATTTTGGGTCTGTTGTGAAGCAGCATAAAAGTTGGTATGTTCCTATGCTTTACTGGTCTCGTACTTGTATAAAGTTTATCCCTGTGGTCAACTGATCCACCAGATCAGCTAATAAGGTGGATTAAGAAAGAGAGTGCATCTGATTAGCTAGTTAGCTTTCGCCACCATTTAGGATGTACTTACCTTTCTGGAAAGCTCACAGGGATATATCTTTCTACTAAGGGCGAAGGTACTACCTCCATAGACCATTACAAAAAAGTTTATTACCCTTGCAGGTCTTTTTGTGATTGGGTTAAGCAAAATACACTAATTACTGTGTAAAACACTGTCCGCAGACAGTTAAGATTTCATAGTCACACTTATTGATTGTGTACGTTTCCCATAATCTGAATGGACACTAGCAAGTCTTATAAAGTAGTTGGGCACATAGTCCCATTTCTTCTCTACCAAGGCAGAGAAGAAATGCCTTGGTAGAGAAGGCATTTCATCTCTGCCACCTGTCAGTGTTGCACAAAGTGGCAGTCTGGCTGATGCATGTCCTTGCAGTATTAGCCAACTCTCAACCTTATCAGCTCACTGTTGAATACAAAACAGTTGGCTGTGAACGAGGTTTCCGGGCAATCGGCTATGGAAACGATAGACTACAGCGTCGTAAAAATTTCCCTTTGCATGGCGGACGCCCACTTTGAGTCTGCATTGAATCCGCATCAGCTTCTTCTCTGTGGAGTGAGGTACGCCCAAGTACGTGGTGGCCTTTACTTTTGTTTTTGTCCTGTCTTTTTCTATATTTTTGGAGCCTTTCTTTGCACATCATTCAAATCTACAAATTATGGATCTGGTCAACCGATCTCTCAATGCAATTGATCAAATTTTCAACGAGAAGTCTGGGCACAGGAGAGCCCTCTTGTCCTGCAGGGACACAGCCGGTGGGATTCACCCTGGATTTATTCATGATAACAGGATTTCTGCTGTTTGGAGCTTGTGGGTTCCTGGATTATCGACAAATTTGTGACAGACTTGGCCGAACTAGCAAACACTTAGACTGTTGGTGTGGACAGAGACCGACCAGGACTCTAAAACTCACTAACGGGATGGAATCGATCTTGGAGAAGTTGCTAGTTTCGGCTCAGTGGAACGACCAAACTAATTTAGATGATTGGGAACTGAGATGTATCAGAGAGACTTTAGGGAAGATTGAAATTTATAATCTTCCCGACCTAAGACATTCTGTTTCTGAATTGGCTTTCTCCGTGTGGCCTTGGAAGAGCTGCATATTTCTAATCTCCTTGGAGATATGTAAACACAACGCCCCTCCCTCCTCACCCCCTTCCTGTATCCATGGAGCTATGGAGTTGAGCGCTCCCAAGGACATTCCTCGATAAAGACCTCTATCGGACTATGCCAGAGGCCACAGTCACCTGGCTTCATAGCCCTTTGACGTCACCGCCTTCACTCATGTCTTTGTTTTGCCCCTTTGTTTTGTCTGAATGTTGCCATCTGCCCTCATGTGTCCTTTCCTCTTTTCCTTTGGTTTGTTATTTTGTTTGTATTTCCTTTTAACTCATGTAAAGCACTTTGAATTGCCTTGTTGCTGAAAATATGCTATATAAATAAAATTACCTTACCTTACGCCTGCTCTTGTCCGTAGGTGTATCACCTTTTGCGGCTTATTACACAAAAAATATCCACCTCTATGCACACCATATGTCACCAATTAGATTGAGTTTTTATGCCCAATATTAAGAATTAGAAATGGCTAAATTTCCAAACATCAGGTGAGAGTTTTACTAAATTGGCCACAAGACTGTGGCTTACCTAGCCATTGGGTAATAGATAAGAAACTGACTTTTGTTTAAAACAGTCATATGTTGTAAAACCCATCAGGCGAAAGGAAGCAGTGACAGAGGGTGAAAATCTTTACTATCCAACACACCTTTCGGCTTTCAACCTCTTGTGACATAAGACCAACTTGCAGAGAGGAGCTCAACACCAGAAAGCCCAAACTTCATAAACCTCCAGTAAAAATCCACCCACACAGCATGACTTATACGTGATGTGATGAGTGTGTCTAAACATTGACCTTGTGGCTTCCTTCACTTGATGAGGTAGGAGGAGATATATTTAGACAGGAGGGCTTAGCAGAAGGGACAGAGTGTTAAAAAATTAAACCGTGCCAGCAGTGCAGGGTGGTACAAGAAAGCTGATGAAGGTTCTCTTATCTCCTACCTGTCATACAAAATGCATCAGAAGGTCTTCTTAAGCACTCTACTAGGTTGAAGCAAAGATGCACAGCGACAAAAGATGTTATTACACTTCACAAACAAACCATTTGTTAGCTTTCTAGAAAATAATGCAGGACAAAATGAGACGGTAAAACATATCCAGAGCTCGACAGACAACAATGTTCATCCATTTACATGTTATATTTTCCCCTCCAAGAGTTCTCACCTCAATCACATCTGGAGGGATTTCTCACCACACAAACAGCAAACATCCCCATCAAGGACAAACTACTCAATTACCAGGAGACTCTTCAGGAGAACCCGCTAGTCTGTTTTCTGCTGCAGGAATCGTTTTCCAAGAGAACATGACCTCATGTACTTTCTGCTTCACTTTACTTCAAGGAAGAGATGAAATAGTGTCAGCTTCAATTGACAAGCAGTACTGCTGATCCTTTTTAGGAGAAGTCCTATACTCATCTAATCTACAATGAAAGTCAATACTCAAGGGCACATTGCTAATATGATTTCACATTTTAAGTGCACTGCCAGCACTTAAATAACAATTTCAAATGATTTTCTTGAAGCAAGGAGAACCTCCAGCTCCATTGTTTGGTAGGAAAAAAATTACCAGCAGTTGGACACAGGCAGTGTTAGTCATGCAATAAATGGAGTTAGTCAACCAATGGTCACAGAGACAGAGAAAAGTATGGATTTCCTTCAAAAAGAGAGTCATATACTGCTTTTACAACTCAAAGGCTTATTATTTTCCAGCTATGATTCATCTATTTGCATCAATTGAATTCTATATTAGGTGCAAAGTGAAGAAATCACCATGGTAACTAAAAACAAGCAGTTTTCAGTTTTTAGTTTCCAGTTGCAGAAAATATGGCTGGTCAATGTGAGAAAGGAGCTATCACTCTGACTTAGCCGTTTTAAATCTACATCTGTGAAGCTAAAGGCTGCATACTGTTATGCCAGACTTATAATCACTTGTTAGCTTTTTTTATACTTCCTATGTTAGTCAAGAAGCAGACTGGCAAGAAGGTGCAATATTCTGCACATTAAGCACATTTGCTACCCTGATCATTGTGTTCCTACACAATTCCACTCAATTCTCATCTCCCTTCATTGCGCCGTCCGAGATTTCTTCCATTGAGCTCGATTTGTCTGACTGAATTTCAACCAGGCCAATCAGCAATCAGAAGAAATTTGGAAAGATGTTGTCGATTTTCTGCGCCGTCTTATAATTGTAGTGTGTCAATGGTAGTTCTTTATCAATGGCAGCAGAGGAAGTGAACAAAGCCATTCAATCCATGTTGACTATGCTTCCAAATATTGAATTAACACTAACCATCTTGTTCGGCTCAGAATTTCTCTCTTCCCAGTGAGAGATGGTTGTTTAATACCATGGAGCTTACAGATTTCCGGTAAGCGTTGAACTGGCATTACAGGCAAAAGTCAGCGATTGGGTAAAATTTAAAATTTCAACGGAGTCCAGGCCTCTAGCTAGCAATCATTTGTCAATGGTTTTTACCAGGCTACACATTTACAAACAACCAGTCTAGACTTGGCAGGTTTTCACCTCCAGCTGAATTTTAATCACATAAAACAAATGTTGTAAAAAACAATATCATCCATCCATTCTTTCATAATGAATATTAAAAAAACAACTTTGAAACACATATTAGATATATGGATATTTTTCAGAATTGTCCCCCGTACATCTTTGAGTTGTTAATGTATTCTAAGAGGACTGGGGGAGGCAGTAGATCACATTGGAAAGCTTGTGCACCCTGTACAAAGCCTCAGCACTTAACTCAGTAACCCTTGTTCCATTCAAGTCTTTGCTTTATGTCACTGCCTTCCCTTTCTCTCCTCGCTGCCTTTAGCCGAGTTAGAAGGCAGAAAAAAAGAAAAAGAAAAGAAGAAAGCCTGACTGATAATTTCAGCGCAAGTGCCTGTGAAGTCTATTTACTAGAACCGCTGAGTTAGTATGAATCAGATGTGTGCTCCTGATAGATCTCTGGCTTTTAAAGTTATAGATGCGCCTCTCTGTGGAATGGAACAACAAATTGTCGGGCTTATCTCTACCTGAACCGTCAGCGTTATAGTGCATGCTTGCAACACACATTAATTGTTTTACACACACTGATGTACACACTTGTGTCCTTGCTCTCTGTAATCCTGTAATGCCAACAGAGCAATTAGTCACATGCCAGGTCTTTCTTTCATCTCTCCAGTGAGAGCGAACTCACGAGAAATTCTGACTTCTTAGTACGTTAATGGCATTACTTCTCCAGAAAAAAAAATTTGTCCAACTTAAAAATCTTCTTTTTTTACTACGAAAAAAAGGATTTTATACTAAGCAACTGGAATAGCTGGAAAAATTAATCTGTAAAGTAGCATTAAAGCAAAACTACAAGCCGAATTAGAAGACAGACAGCAGACATATAAAAATAGCAATCATCTTCTGCTCCGAGATCTCCCATCGCCTCCTTCTCAGCAAGACATCGTATCCGTTACATCCACCCTTACAATTAAATGCCCGTGGCCGAAACTGCATGTAAGACTGAGACAAGATGGAGCAGACAAAAAACAACTAACACAATAAGCAAAGGCAAAACGATGCCCACAGAAGACGGAGAGGATATGTTGTTGTGAAGGTGTTCTCTGCACTCTGCTGTAATTTAGTAGCCGACTCAGCCACGGCCTGACTGTGAGACGAGGATGGAGTGCAGCTCGCGTTGCTGCTTAATGGACGGAAAGCCTGAGGTTATCAATTCCATGCTGGTTGTTTTTTTTCTTAAGTGTCAGGTAAAAAGAAAAAGAAAGAAAAAAAATCAATTTTCATTTAATCAGAAACCTGGACACGTTCGCAGATTGAGGCTGCCGATGGACACGCTCACATTAAACGCCAATTTTAAACAGTGGAGAGTGAATCTACAGCGCAGTGCGAAAGTGGATGTGTGGCAAAAAAAAAAAAGATACCTTAGGGGGTGGAAAGGATATTCCATGTAGAACTGATTGATGATCTGCTAGAAAATTAAGTCATTTTTAACAAGCTGCTAAAGCACCGACAGCAAAACTGATGTGAGTTTTTCCTTCTACCTTTCAATATCTCACTTCCCATAATTTTAACTAATGCTACTAAAATATTCAGATCACTCCTGATCATAGGAACCGTAGGAATACCTCTGAAAATACAGATTTCTCTTTTGTATGTAGTTTTATTTTAAGGTGCCCCAGGCTCAGTACTTTGGGGTTTTAGCCGTTTCTTTCCTGAACAAAGCCACTGATGGAGTGATTGCTGCCGTTACTATTCTCGTCCTTCTGTTACTTTTCAAAGAAAGTACTCCAGGCTCAGTGCTCCTCTGCTTTATAGCCAGTCTGTTTTGTCGTTCCTACAGAGATGGCAAGAAAAGCCCCAGTGCAGTAGAAGCGTTTCCAGAACAAATGTGCGCAAAACTTTGTCGATATTCCACTAATGTCGATAAGACACAATTTCGCAATTGTGCTGTTTCCATTAAATAAGAAAAGCAATATTTTAAAAAAATCACAGGTGAATAAGTTAGTTCATGTGGTAAGTCATTGAAGAACTTAGTGAATTCTCTTTTGCCATCATCCTCCTACCACTTGCTGTTGTCTTCTTCAACTTTCAGCCAGTTGTAATAATTTGGGTAATCCCATGGTCAATGGAAACACTGCTAGTGGCCGTGTTTCCACAAAAAACAAACTGGCATCGGTCAAAATTCATATCTGCAGGTTAGGCTTTTAAAAGATCGGTAATTGGGAATCGGCCAGAAAATTGCAATCGGTACACCCCTAGTTTCTATTGACCACAATTGTGCAGTTTGACATTATGAAAACAAATTTGTTTCGTGGAAACACGCCAAGTTCGAAAAAAAAAAAAAATACATGTTTTTGATCAATAAACCACATTTGTAATGGAAACGCAGCTGGTGTCTCTTTCCTAGCTTCTTGAACATTAAGTGACTGCTGTGAAGTCAAAGACTTGACTAACTGATTTAAATGAAATTGTTTACTAATCTGGATTTCATGTAATTGAATATGAAAGTTCACTGGGGCGGTTATTTGCAGTTAATTTGGTGCTACGTACACAAAAAGAACTGAATCACAAAAGAAAGGCGTGATTTCTTAACTTCAAGTCAAGACTTTGTGAACTCGCTGATGCAGCCCTGAACAATAGATTGATGTTGACATGAGCAAGGCTTTGCTTTAATGGCACAGTGTGGTTTCACTGAGACAATCGTTTGTGTGCACAAAGAAATAAAACTTTCTGACAGCTAACCAACAAGCCAGCTGAGGCATATTGTATTCTTGGCTCTGCCTTGGGCCACAATGCTCCCTACTGCGTAAGTTTATTCAACAGGTTTTGGGCGCGGGGTAATAAATCCAGATTTGCCAAATATAGAAACTTGTTTTTCATGGTTACTGTCTGCCAACTTGTTTCACAAAATATAATGCAACAACTGATGCCACCTCACTCTTTATACTCAAACGGATATTAAAAAAACAAAACATTCCTTTAAGGAAGTTTGTGAAGCTCAGTTTTAGAAATCTCCTGAAATAGAGAGAGGAAGCAGAGAGGGAAAAGCTCTACGAACGAAAAAAAAACAAAAAAAAACTGAAGACAGCAGCAACCCATTGACTACTTTTGGTCAAAATCTACTGAAGTGCACTCAGCTTCCACTAAATCTAATTTTCCCCTGAGAGAACGACAACTTCCATGGCCATGCGTGGATATATTTAGCGCGTTATTGCAGAGCGTCTGAACTTTGAATGAAGACGTCGTCAGGCCGTGGTGGTCTTCGGAGAGATGACGTGGTTTCTATAATGCTTAATGCAGACTTTGAAGAGAAAAGATCAAGTAATTTTTTTTGGGGGGGGGGGGGATGGGGGGGTTGTGCTTTGCCTTTAGTTGCATCAGTGCAGTCAGTAGAGAGCCTGGTTGAAATCCAGCTATTTTAAAAGGATCTTGTAGTGAATTACTTTTTCTTTCTCGCCTCTTAACCCACCAAAAGAAACGACAACATCAAACTGTTTGATTCAAACCGCAGTGGAGAACCTTTTGAGAATCGCATCAGAGTTGCTGTGAGTCAGACTACACCTGTATTCTCACTCTGATTGTGGCAACACATCTATTATGTTTAACGGTTGTCTCTGGCATTCATCATCAAGGCATAAAAATACATGGAAAAATTTTTAAGCACCTCCATTCCCATTATGAAACAGTGGTTGAGTTGTTGGACTCCTCCTTCATTTACTCAAGTGTCCAAAACTGGATTGGTGATTTCCTGCAGCGGTCACGACCGGTAAAGTCAGCTTCGTGACACTTCGCCTTAGTTTTAAAAGGAAACCTATCAAAGTGGATTGTGGGGAGGTTTCAGCTGACAGAGCAAGAATTTCAGTGCATGCCCTTACCTTGACTCACTGTCTCCAAGAGAGGTTTTATGTCGAGCGCTTCATCCTTAATTCACTTCATCCTGACATGTTGTGTAAACCTGAGCCAAATTTTAGATGTATTCAAATTACCAGTTGGTAAACTTAAAACTGGAAAATGAGCCCAATTGGAGCGAGATAAATAAATGTCAACCACTACTTTTTTTAAAAAAGTATTCATGCGCCTTTTAAATTTTCACATTTTGTCACAAATTTTCTTCTTTTTTTTCATTTATTTTTAGGGATGCACAATATATTGGCAACAACAGTTATCAACTGATATTAGTCACTTTTTAATATATCGCATCAGTCAGATAAATAACTTTAGGCCAATATTAACAACCGATATTGATTTCCATCTTGTTGGTTTGTTTCTGGATGGGGAGGGGAAATTGGTCATGTGGTATTTATTTGTTTGGTCATGTGACAGTAAAAGTGAAAACTAAAGTGGCTTAACAGAAAAGCAGTGAAGTCAGCGGTATGCTCATTTTTTTCAGTGTCAAAACAATAGTGAAATATATGTAACATCGGTAAATATTGGTTATTGGCCATCACAGCAATACTATCGCAAAACATAGGCCCACATTTTCAAATCGGTGCATTTCGGTGGCGTTTAATACAAATGGGCTTTTGTATTAAACCCCATTTCACTCTTCTACCCCTAAATGAAATCTAGAGATGATACTTTAAGTTTTTTTTTTTTTTTTTTTTTTTACAAATAAATATCTTAAAAGTGTGGTGCATATTTATTTTCAATCTCCTTTACTATGATACCACTTAATGGAAAGCAGTCAACCTGTACATAATTTCATTTTGGTATGAATATAGATCATCTGTGAGAGCGTCAAATATTTGGTAAAAAACATTCATGAACATCATGAAAAACAGGTAGAACAATAAACAGGTCAAAGATGAGTTGTGGAGAAGCGTACTAACCATAGGCATTCACCTGGAACACATCATCCCCAAAGTGTTGCGGTTTATTGGCAGCATCATAAGCTGCCATTAAAATAAAATATAAACTTTTGGAAAATCTGGATTTTGTTTTTTCACTAATGCATTCCTTGGGTTTTCAAAGTTCAGAGTGATGTTAGCCCACCAAGGAACTGGGAGAGGGGGGGATTTTTTACAGCTTCTATTTATTTTGACATTGAAATCAGGTCAACTCAAGGACAGAGCAATTGAAATGAAAGCCAGTTTTCTAAGACACTTTTTTTTTAATGAGGAAAAATTTCGTTTAAAATTCGTTTAAAAACGATTAAAATTGGAATAGAAATCTGGTATATATATATATTAAAAAATCCAAGATTTTATTTTCAGGCCATATAACCCAGTCCTACCTTGTTGCCATGGTTACGCATTATAACAAGTGTTTCAAAGTTAGCGAAAAGGTCCTTTAGCTGCACAGCATCCAAAACCAGAGTGAATAATTGTACAAACATGCAATGCCTCAACCAAAAATAAACAAATAAAGTGTAGAAAAGGAACAAATCAGAACAAAACGTTCTGATCTTAAGTGGTTACTACACTGCAGTTTATGGCGGTAAGACGACAAAATGTGGAGTAATTCAAAGGGTAACAATGCCTTTTCAACCCACTGTATAATCTTAACTTGACACATGTATTACAATCCACCTTACAAATTAATTCCTGGCAAAAAATGTACACCTACTCTAAAACTCCTGCAACCGATTAATAAGATGGAGTTATTTTAAACGGATAAATAACATTTTTAGGTCAACCTGGTATCCAAATTTTATTACAACAACAACAACAACGAAATACTAAAACTAGACCAAACTAGACTAAATTACACCTTAGTGCTCCGGCACAATGGATACTGTGGTTTCCCACACAGAGCTGAGTGTGATGGACCTAGATGTTTTGATCAGACATAAATGTCCCTTCGCCACATCTTCATAATCAGACTCACCTCTCCTCCGTGGCCATCAAAAACCCCAAAAATGGATGGGTGGCTCTTGTTCACGACGTCGGTGAGCACCTGGAACCTGTCCTCCATGTGATCCCGCCGGCCTTGGATGGAATACACGGCCACATTGTTGCTCTTGAACTCCCAGGTCTTGGAGAACTCCGCGTCCAGGACGTCCAGCCCGCCGAAGCGCTCGTTCTGCATCATCTCCGCCACTTTCCCCTTGACCATCTTGACCGCATCCCGGCTGGACTTGACGATGGTCTTCACCTCGTCCGTGTGGAAGAAGTAACTCCAGAGAGCCAGGCTGATGCACAGCAGGAACAAGGTCTCCGGTCTGAGCAGAAAATAACGCATGATCCTACCCAAAAGAGATAGCAGGGTCATCGTATCCTCTATCATCTATTTGTTTACGCACAGCTCAGGGGAACCACGGCAGGTCGTTGTGTTCTTCGCGCCCGCCGCAGATTTCACTCCATAGCCTTTGTCGACGCACATTTAACAGAGCGTTTTCACACCATGAAAAACAAATAAAATAAAGGCGACACTTTTTTTAGAGCATTTCTAAACCGGGCCCGGACGACAGAGTGGCAACGTATTCACATAGAAACCGACGCGGTGCTCCAGCGGCTTCTTTCTAGCATGTAGCCCCGTGGCGGAGAGCCACCAACTGCTGTGCGTTGACCATCTACCGCGGTCCGAGAACACCGACACTCGGGGGAGGGAAAAACTCGCTTGAAATTTGAATGAAGTAAGGTTTCGGGTTACCTTACGAGAGTAAAGTCACAGCAAGAAGGTCTGCTCTGACCAGCTCAGCTAGAGTTCCCAATCCTGAAAATAGCGAGCGTTTAAAGCCGCCCGTTCCCGGTGGAAACACCGACTGACTGACTGACTGCGACTCTGAGCTCCTGCTGTTCTGATTCACGGTGCTCCCTTCAAGTGCAGATCGGAATTTCCTCTAGCAGTGGTTAGAGGTCTGAGAACACCGACACTCGGTGTATTTGTCTGTATATGTACAAATACCAAATGTCTGTATTTGTAACAAATACCAAGTAACTAAACTGAAACATTTCACAAAAAGTGTACAAAAAGGTATTTGATAAGGAAACTTGCTCTTAGCAGAATTATATAAGCAATAGGAAAAACTGGCTCACTAGACACATTTTAAGATATAATTTGGGTCTGATGACTTAAGTTCTATCTCTAGTAAAATCCCAACAGAACAAAAGGATTTGGAGACCCTTAAAATATTTGATTTTGTTGTGTGGTCTATGGTGATAAAGGTTATTGGATTATGTAATAAAATGAAATAAAATGACCACAGTCTTTTGTAAAACAATAAAAATCTGACATATAAATTCCCAATTTGGACAGTGATCCTGTATATGTCTGGAATTAAAACAGATATAAACAGAACAACTAGAAAAATGTCCACTGATAAACATGAGCAAACAAAAATAAACATTAACATTAAATATTGTGATAAAATGTAAACTAGTCATGTTTGTTATATTTACAATTTAGTCAGGTACAATATATCTGACTACATAAAAACAAAAACAGTTGTTTATGGAATAAACACACTCAGATATTCATAAAAACATACCTTATGCATGTAGCATTGAAGTCAGCAAGTAGATAAATCTCATAGTTATTTGGTGCGGCGAACAGAGGATGGGAGAGGGAGAAAAGGTTTGTTGTGGCGCATGCAGTCATATCTGGACGTTTAATTTACTGTTATGTGCTAACAAAAAACTATCCATCCATCCATTTTCTATACAACCTTGTCCCTTAGTGGAGTCGGGAGGGTTGCTGGTGCCTATCTCCAGCTAATGAAAAACTAATAAACAATTAAAAAAGAAAAAAAGAAGTTAACAAATGAGAAGTAAACTAATTCCAAAGCATTATTTTGTAAATGCCTTCTGAACTGAATTACCTTGAAGCACAGTAAAGGGTACTTAAATATTCTCTCGCAATCAACAAGCAGGATTGGTTATATTTCCAGTTCCTAAATAAATCCGACTGTACCTGAAGGCATGCAAGCAAGTGCTTCTGACAGGTGCATTCAAATACCCTTGAATTGTTGGGGACCGGCTGGATGGGGTTTCATTATAACAAATGACAGCATTAGTAACTGGAGACGTGCACAGTGTTGCATGCTGACATGAGTTTACAGACTTAGATTATTCTAACCAGGTCCAACAAAACAACAACGTTCACGTTTATTAATATTTTTCATTACTAAATTTTAGCCATTATTTGCCTGAAAACATATACAATTCTCAATTATAGTTTATATCACTTTCTGTGATATAAATTCAATTATTTCTGTGACATAAATGTAATATATTTGTATATTATATAAATTCCGCCATATAAATAAAAAAATGAGAACATATTTTAACGATTTTAACAACGTTATTTTTCATCACTTGGACATATTGGCGCTTTAATGTTTGTGTAAATTTATTCAGGCAAAACGAAGGCAGTAGAAGCTTCTCTCGGGGTCCTTTGTGACGCTTCCCACGTCGGTCCTCGGTTGTGAAAACGTGGAGGGCTTCGACTGAGGGTATGTCGGGATTTATTGTTGTTTCAGACATTGTTGTTTGCTTGTCAGCACTCGGTTAGACCATTTGGAAGTAGAAAAAATGTTTGCCCGTTTGTTTCAGTTTATTCTTTTGTTATTTTCCTTTAGAATTACTCGGCAACCGAGCAGGTTAGCCTTCAATGCTAAAAGTGTGCTACTAAAATCCAGAACACCAGCGATGTTGGCAGGCTTTAAGTGACCGGTATCATGTTTAGACTCAGCAAATTTTACATGTTCGATTGCACATACTTATAAAAAACAGTTTATAAAAACGGTATGAGCTATCGTAATGTATTAAAGCTTAAATGTTTTTAGGAAAGCGTACTTTAGTTGACCAAATGCATCTCTCATGTTTCTGTCAGCAGAAATCGGGAGGTTCTTCTGTGATTTGTCGACCTGAGAGATGGAGTACATACAGGCTCCAGCTGCCAGCAGCCAGGGGAACATGTGAGTTAAACAAGTGGAATCCAACCTATGATTTAGTTACATGTACTTGGTACAACAAACATCCTTTGTTCTCTCATGATTGCTGTTCACAAAAATCAATGGTGACACAACAGTGTCATGACATCAGAATTTCAAGGAATTTTCGATTAATAATCTGTCACTTCGCTCATAAATACTTCTAGTACTTTTTCTGTTGGAGAACTGCATTAGAGAGAAACCCAAAAAGTTCAGCTTGCCACAGGAGCTGCTGGTCATTGTCTACACCGCCATTATTCTGTCTGTCGTGTTCACCCATAACGTTGAGGTTTTGCTCATCCACAAAACAAAATGGGACCAAACTACAATGATTAAATAAGTGTACGGTCATTGCCGTTAACACAGAATTTATGTTGGAGTTGCAAGCCTGAGTTGAGCACTCTAGTGTTCAAGTCAGGATTTTCTGCTTGTTGTGATCCGTAAGAAACAATTATAGTGTGTCTTTCTTAGTTTTTTGTGTTTCAACACTGAAGGAACATTTTCACAAATGGATTGATGAACATATTCACTCTGTTTGCTGCTGGTTTAATGAGACTCAACCTGTCAGAATTGATAATAAAATAATAATACTGTCTCTACATCATGCTTACACACAGTCATATATGGTATCAAACTCTACCAGCTTTGACTTTCCCAGCTGGCTTCAGGGGGGCCTTCTTGTTTTTATTTAAAGAGAAATGTAACTACTGGGTCTATTTCAGGCCCTTCTTTTCTCTTTTACACTCTGTGCAATGTGCCGTTTCAAACAGGAAATCTCAGACGTGATGCATAGGAGAGATTCTAAATATGTGCGTCAACAACGGCATCTGTGATTAACTATGCAACTGTGTCTTATAACCTACTTTTAAAAACAGCGAGCACTGATCAGAGTAAGCATACAAATTAGACTAAGTAGTATATAAAATTAAATACAAAAAAAAATAAATACAAGTATAAGTATCAGAGTAATTGTGAAATGAAAATAAAGTTAACAGTTTATATTGGGTTAACAGCCAAGCTTCATATTTTGTGAGGTAGTGTGGCTCGGGATCATTTTAAGGTGTTAAAAATGAATTTTAAAAAAACTGTAAAATTAACTCACAATGGTGCCTTCAGGATGGATTTTGCACCATGACAAACATGACTACAAAGTTACCAGAGGGGCAGAAACGGGACGTCTCCAGCTCTTTTAAAGTTTATTTTCTCCTGCGCAGCCTGTGCTGTACCTGTGGTGTTCCCATTCCTCCCAACCCGGCCAACATGTGCGTGGCCTGCCTGCGCACCCAGGTCGACATCTCCGAGGGAATCCCCAAGCAAGTCACGGTTCACTTCTGCAAGCAGTGTGAACGGTTCGTTTTCTACATTTGTTCGGAACCTCAAAGCGGCTGTCCGTTTTACAGCGCAAAATAACACACAATTGTTTCTGTGGTGATTTAGAAACCTCAGTTTAGAAATCCCGCTTGTTTCCTGTAAATCAGGTACCTGCAGCCTCCGGCCACCTGGGTGCAGTGCGCTCTGGAGTCGAGGGAGCTTCTCGCTCTTTGTCTGAAAAAACTGAAGAGCTCAATGACCAAGGTAGGGCGGATTCTTATCTCTCTGCAGCTTAAAAGACTTAAACGCAAGAGAGTCACGGTTTTAGTCTGAGCATTGTGTTGCTAAGAATGAAATGATAAAAGAAGGGATTTCAATGCAGACTTGCTTTTAGCATGTGAATCACTGTGCTTTCAAAAGTGTTTGCTCTAACACTTCTTTGCACATGTATCTCTTGAACTATTTTGCCTTTTGTCGCCTAACAACCTCAAACTTTGATTTATTTTACTGATATTCTGTGTGATGAAGCATCACAAAGTGGTGTATGATAGTAAAGAGGAAGGAAATGGTTAATTCAGTTTGGCTTTTTGATCATAATAGACTTGCCTTTGTTTTAATTCTTTTTTTTATTTTTTGGAAAGCTGAAGGTTTGCAGTATGAACCTGTCAGTGGAACATATTTTTAATTTCTTCTGCCTTAATATACTTTATTAATATACAGTTGTTAATCTTGTTTTTAGATATTTTCATATTCATTGAAGTTGAATATTTTCAACTTCACAGAAAATCATCTGTTGTGATTTTCCCCTATGTAGCAATAATAAAGAACTATTGTAGTCTTAAAAATGATTAATGAAGGATTTTATTGTGAAATTAATCTTAAAAATGTTTCCTGGTAATACCTGGATGTATTTTTTATTACTATCATTTAGTTTGATTCTGTTTCATAGGATTCATGTTGTCTGCTGTACCATACTCTTATATATTGTATATAGATATTTTTTAAACAAAGGCTGCTGATATGTTATTGATATAAAAATCCACTAGTGATCAACATTTTGTACAAATAATGATCTAAACAGTGTGGCATGCATTTATATACAATATAAGTGGCCATTTGAATTTAGACCTTTTGACTTGGATCCATACAAATACAACATAGGCAACCAGTTGCTTTCAGAAGTTAAGTGGACCAAATGATGCATAAATATGCACAGTGGAAACTGTCTTAGCGCTACTGCTAAGCATCTACAGCCGCCCTATTAATATTTTTGTTCAGCAAGGTATTCTTGACTCTTGATTACCTTCGTTGTCTGAATTGTAGAGCCGATTGACGCCCAGTTTAGTTTGACATTTCCTCCTCCTTCCTAACTTTCCAGGTGCGGCTTATTGATGCCGGCTTCCTGTGGACGGAGCCCCACTCCAAGAGGATTAAGATGAAGCTGACCATCCAGAAAGAGGTAGGAGGACAGAAAGGACGGGACGAGTGTGGGACGGTGACATTTGCAGAGATTAAATCTGAGTCGTGGCTCGTTCTCTTTTAAATGTTAATTAGCAGTAGAGTGCAAATATATAGATTTCCCTGCCTTTTAGCTAATAGTGTGCGTTAAATTATGCATAAATCGAATTGATATCTTAATTACAGCAGAGCAACAGATCTATTTGTTTGAGAGGAGCCGGTTTTACATGTGGCTGTTATCTCATCCTCTTGACCTTTAGGAAGAACTTGAGCTGCTGGACTTCTCAGCGCCAGCTCTTTTGTGCTGATTGTGAGCCTCGCTGTTGGCTCCACTTTGAAGTTAATCATAAAATAATCACTTGTTTAATTTTCAAACTGCATGGTTAACAAGTGAGTTTCAGTAATTAAATGTACTCGACGTGTGTCAGTTCGTGCATATGCAGTGACTAATGGCTGTTTTTGTCGCTGCAGGTGATGAATGGGGCAATCCTGCAGCAGGTGTTTGTGGTAGAGTTTGTCGTCCAGTACCAGATGTGTGACGACTGCCATCGTGTGGAGGCCAAGGACTTCTGGAAGGCAGTGGTTCAAGTGAGGCAGAAGGTTTGTGTCGCACTTCTGCTGATCTGACGATATTTATTGTATAATTTTAACTCCTGGCGCATGAGGCTTTATAGTTAAAACCTAAGGCTAGATTTGCAGAATTAGTCTGGGTTCAGAAAATTTGCTTTGACGTAAGCAGTCATGCATACTGACCTACTGCGTAATATCTACCTGTGATCCTTTAGTTGACTTTTAATCTCTCACTCTTTTAATTAGATACTTATGAAGCTACAAGGCTTTTGTTTTGAAAAGGCAAAATAACTTTTTGGTTATAGAGAGGTGCATGTAACGGAACAGGTTAGCTGCATTTAAGATATTCATGAATTTAAACAAGCTTCCTGCTCCTAGCAGGGCTGATCTATCCCATTTGGTGAAAAATACAAAGTCAGGTAGTCTAGATTAGGCGCTAAGTTTATTGTCTCCCTCTGGTTGCAGGATTTCTTATCCATCTCACTTGTTTCGTGAAATTCCTATGTTGTTTAGAAAAGTCTTGAATCTCAATTTAATCATCTTTGAAGTCTGTATAAAAACAAACTTGAATGTAAAACAAAAAGAAAAAGCTTACATTTCCAGACTCAGAATGTATTCCTTTAGTTAGGGAGGAAAAAATCTGAATTTAGGACAAAGTGTGTTTTTCATTAATTTGTAATTAAATAGTTCATTTGCCACATCACACACTGAAACCCAATCGATTTTAGTTCTCATTGCTGAAAAATGACTAGTATACAAACATTTTTTAAAGCTGTAACAAATAAAAAGTAACGATCAGCAACATATAAAAAAAAATAAATTAAAACATGAAACAGGAAATAAAATTGACATGTGAGAAACAAGATGTCTGACAGCAGCTAGAACGTCTCTGGTTTCAGGTATGATGTAGAGAAAATTTCTGTTGACATGAAAATAATTCAAGAAACTAATGAGGTCAGTATTTTTCACAATCTGTGGCATCTTGCTAATAAAGCAGAGGGAGTGAGATTGTACATCTGGATGCCATCGGCGTAGAAATGAAAGTCAAATATTGTACCTTGTGATCATGTTTCCGGTTCTCAGCACATACAGAGAAAAGAGGCCTGACCTCCAAATGGACACTATGGGTTTTTCATGGAGAGAGAGAGTAAAATATATTAAATAAAACAAGCCTTCCTTTAGATATATAGTGCGAGCTGCTGAGGAGCTGTGCAGCAAACACCAGCCTCCTCCTAATTTTAGGATCCGTTATTTTCAAATGCAGCTCTAATTTTTATCATTTTTGTTGAAAATCAGAGCTGCATTGTCATCAGGTTCTTGACTTTGCAACATTTTATTTACCAGTTGTAGAGCTGCCAATGCTGAAAATGATTCTACGATTGTTTTGTTTTGTTTGAGTTATTGGCAGAGAATCCAGAAAGTAATGCAATAGAAGTTGAAAATCAAAAATGTAATTAGACCTCTCTTTTCCCCCCCTCCTCTAGACACTCCTACATCAAAAACAAAATCCCTAAATCAGGCATTTTGATTGGTCGTGGCTTGTATGCCATATTAAAACATTGACACTGGTATTTTCTGTAATGTTTAACAGAAGATAAAGGTATTAAAGATAGCAAAATGATTTGATGAACCTGTTTTTAGCGTAATAAAACACAGTCGTGTACTGACATGCCTGAGGACGTTTTTCACACTTGTAGTTCCGATTCTTTGGTCTGAATCAATCAAATTTATTTCCTTTCCACACAGAGGAAATTAAATGCTAATTAAAATACTCAACACATAAGAGCGTTCAGTATTTTTACATGTTTCTGAGGACTGAGAACCAAATTTAAATACAGGAAGCAAATGCTATTTTCCGGGCTAGACCAAAGCACAAGGAATGTTGTCCTGTTGGAGCTTTTTCAGAAACAATTTCAGATTAAATTATTTGATAAATGTACCAAGTAGATTTGGAGAACACATCATGGAAGTTGATTAGAGCTGAATGAACAGATGTGCTGCCTTTGTTTTATTAGTTTGTTTACGGCGTCCCACAGTGCAACACAGACCTGACTATGGGAAGGTTTTTGCCTCGGTAGCTGACAAAACAGCAGCTTATTATTCTGCTGAATCAGAACATGTTCTCATTTGGAATCGACGAATATAAGCTAAAGCAATAAATGAAAAATGCCAAAATATGTTAAAAAACAAAGATAGAAATGAGCTTGAAATGAAAATAAAAAATAATATGAAGGCTTTGTTGAAAAAGAAAAGACTAAAAGGCTGTTTCTATTTGATAAATAACCTGTGAGGTTTGTTTCTACATGCTGTAAATGAATATGGTGTTTATTGTTTCACTGTATTCACATGAATTTGTCTTTTCTTTCAGACTGTGCATAAAAAGACTTTCTACTACTTGGAGCAGCTGATCCTGAAGCACAAACTCCACCAGAATGCCTTAAACATTAAAGAAATTCATGGTAGGTTTGTGTTCTGTGTTTTTTTGGGGTTTTTTTCTCTCATGTTTTCAGATTTTACCCCCCAGGAGTCGTGGTTCGTGTTCTCATCTGGGTCTTTAACCCAAACTTGGACTGAACAGTGGGGAACTTGCCTGCGAGTTGGCGTGGACCGTGACGATATGTCAAGTGTTAATTAGCTCTTCCTGTACCAGAGCGCAAGCCGCGCCTGCCTATCGCTGGCGCCAATCGCTTCCCACAGATGGCCCCAGGAGGGCCTCATGGTGGCACGCGTTGTGCGTCTAATCAGAGCGCTGCAATCAGAGCCGGCACTTCAAACCAGCTTCTAGCAATGCGAGCTCGCTTCTCTGCCTTTTTAGATATGCTAAGAGCTACTCCAGGCATGCACACGCTGTGACAGCTCAGCAGCAGCTTTTTTTTTTTTTTTTTTTTTGCACTCTTGGACAGGATGCGAAAGTGGAATTTGGCTCAAAAGTGTAATCTAAATCATCTCTGTAACGTGGCAGGACTTGAAAGCTTTATGAAGGTTAAAACATCTGGCTGCCATATTTTCCTGTGTGTGTGTCTGTGTGTGTGTCTGTGTGTGTGTCTGTGTGTGTGTGTGCGTGCCCGCCTCGCAGCAGCGATGACCGGTGAAGCACCTGTGATTAATTTTCTGGTGGAGCTTGTTTGATGGTGTTGGTCTTCTCTCGCAGAGGGCATTGATTTCTACTATGGCTCCAAGCAGCATGCACAGAAGATGGTGGACTTCTTGCAGTGCACTGTGCCCTGCAGGTGAGCATTGCTTCGCTCTGGGCTCAGAAGGAGAAACAAACCTTCAGTGAAGAGATTACGCTCAGGAATTGTCGTAAACTGATTTATGGGATGGTAAAAATGTAAAATTGGTTATAAAAAAAGGCAATGGCTAGAATTATTACTTAAATCAATAATTTTTATGTATCAACATTTTTATAAAAGTATGCTAATTTAGTGTTTGAGTATCTAATTTGTAAAGGTAATTTCTGTAGAACTTGAAACCCATTACTTCCCAAATGTTTCTTTCAGGTCCAAAACCTCCCAGCGGCTCATCTCTCATGACATTCATTCAAACACATACAACTATAAAAGCACCTTCTCCATAGAAATCGTTCCCGTTTGCAAGGTTTGTTACAGATTTATCACTATATTGCTGGTTTTCATTCTAGACTGGATTTATATATATAAAAGAACAGACAGGAGTTTATTTTTTTGTTTTTTAGCTTTTTATTTCCAATTTCTGAATTTAAAGTTTGAGCCAAAAACAAATTTCTAGTCAATAATTGAAGCTGATACTGAAAATATCAAACTTCCTTCTATCAAAATTCTTTTTCAGTGACCACTTCCACAATGAATAGTTCTTTTGTCTTTTCAACATTGTTGATACTTTTCACTAGAGCTGGCCATTTATCATATTGCTTATTGTGAACAGTTTCTTAACTTGATAACAATTTAGAATTATTGTTGTATGAATGAATTTCAAATTATGTTAAATGGGGAAAAAACAACAAAATTGGCAGTGTTAACAAAAATTTTATTTTTACTCTTTGTTCCACCAAAGCATCAATAAATATCATTAGCCATTAGCTAAACGCATCTCTCAGAAGTACGTTAGAAATAATAGCTAAACGTTAAAGCATTGTCAAGTGTTGCTAGAAACCCAGACCCGGTCAGAAATGTTCATTTAAATAGTTTTAAAACATTTGGAAAATAAAGCCTGAATTGATTTTAAAAACTGAAACGGTTATCAGATTATTTTCACTGAACCTGAAAGACTCAGTTTGATCCCGTCTTGTCTTGTCTGTGTGGTTGTCAGGACAACGTGGTTTGTCTCCCCCCACGGCTGGCGCAGAGCCTGGGGAACATGGGTCAGATCTGCGTGTGCATCCGGGTCACCAGCACCATCCACCTCATCGACCCCCGGACCCTGCAGAGTGAGTTGTAACTATGACCGCTGTGCCGTTAAACAATGTGGTAAAGCCCAGGTGCAGAGGTCGTAGGTCAATTCACAACATTTGAGTTAAATGTAGGTACTCCTGTGGATGTACTTATTAGTTTGCATAAAATTTGTGACTCAACTAGGTTGCAGTTTCTGCCTTCACTGCAAAGACACAAAATCTAGTTTCTAGCTCAAAGACCTCAGTACACTTGAAATAAGACAAAACTAACTTACAAGTAATTTTTCAGCAATATACAGGAACTTATTTGAAGTCTGTAATGCCTCCATATTAATGGAAAAGCACTAGTTCCATTGGCAGATTATTTCAATTATAACTTTGGAAAAACGTCGTTATAAGTGAAATACTCTGACAAAGGAACGAGTCTTTTTTTTTTCATCAATATTAAGCACATATTTACTTAAAACAAACTCCTGACTTGCTGAAAAGTTACTCCTGAGTTACTTTTGTCTTATTTCAAGTATACTGAGATATTTGCACTACAAACTAGACCAAAAATACTTGGTAAGATTTGGTGTTTTTAACGGTTTTCTTAACTGACTAAAATGACGCTAAAGTGGCAGCCAGCTTCACTACTTCTTAGTATCTGATTTGGCATCAAATGTGCTTATGGCAGAGAATTAAATGGGCAGGCAGTTGTTTTCACACAGATCTCAAATTATATTCGCTTGGATCTCAAATTGTGCGATCCTGCACTAGTTGTCGGTGTGGAGAGAAAAATTCAAGCTGTGTCAGAGGAGTACAAGTCCAACCAGCTCATCTAATATGTGGCTGTTAAAAACTTTTACTTGGCAAGTTTGCAGAGATTTAATGTGTGAGAAACCACATATCGGGTTTTGTGTATTGTAATCTTTCCGTACTCTGTAATGATATGACTTTTAAAATCCAAGTGGGATGTTTTCTATCCTCCTTCTTCCGTCCAAATGTGACAAATTCTCCGGGCACTGAGACGGTAAATCAATAGGGGTACAGTATGTAAGTGACTGATGTTTCCAGTCTGCAGATTTTGTGCACAGGTTTTGGCCGGTATGCGTTTCATAAATTGCAACTGGAACTCGTTCCACGATCATCTCTGCGCCCAAATCTGTTTGAATACTTTGGCTCCAACACACCAGGCCTCATTTATCAAAGACCATTTCTGTTCAGTTTCACACAGTTACACTGACTGGTGTTTTTCTAAACGAATGAAGAGTTGAGTCATCTGCTCTCACTTGAAGCTCAGCAAAGATGATGTCGAATTAAATTAAAGTTATCTTTCACTTGTTTTGATGGTTCTGAATGTTCTGACTATCTTCCTGCTTAGTGATGCAACAATCAACAAATTTTTCTCTTCGTTGACCCAAACTTGCAGTCGTCAGTTTAGATACTGAAAAAGTTTTTGTTTTTCTGGGTTTGATTAAAAACCCAACTACATAAACAGACATGTTGTTTGTCGATGTATATACAGACCAAGAAAGGTTTAACTAAAAATTTATTTGCTTTGATAGTAAATATCTGACAAGTAGAAGTTAATCCCTTTATTTCCTAATTTTCTGTTTAATTCAGCACTACTGCCTCCATCCTGGGAGACTTTAACACATTTTTCTTTTTATAGATGATCATTTTTCACTTTTACTCTTTTAGGCCAAGGAATTTACTAGTTTTACACCTTAAACAGATTAAAAGCTGAAATGTGTGAGTATTGGCTCACAATAATGACATATTTTCCGCTGAATATAACAAGTAGCTTTTTTTTAAATCACACATTTCTTCATTTGTTTTGTGCAGTTGTTCAGTTTCAGCTGAGCAAACAACAGTTGCCACAGGTTACATTATTTATCTGTGTGCATCTTCTCGACCTCTGGTTCATCCGACTCATTGGCCTTCGTTCACAGCACCTTTACAGACACAGTCTTAGCACTGTGCACTCTGACATGTTTGAATCATTTAAATTTGATGTTTTTCCTCAAATTCTTGACAAATTCAAGCAGCGTGAGGATGTTCCTCCTTGGCTGGTGCAGCTATTTGTTATGTGAGCAAACCTCTGACATCCTGCCACGGCACACGTTTTTAATTGCACTTCAAAGAGCGGCGGCTTTGCTCTGGTGCAACGTTTCTGAGCCGCCTGAATTGCTGAAACAGCCTCGGGCCTGTTGAGCAGATTCAGAGTCGGCCACTAATTAACTTGTTTTTGTTTTTTTGTTTTTTACTTGAGCAGCTTATTTGTTGTAGAGAAATCAGAAAATCCTGTGGAATTTATGTGAAGGAATAGACGGATGGAAAAACATGCAAATCGCGCTCTGTGGAGCGTTCACAACCTCAGGAATGACTAGAAAAACAAATGTGCTGTAAGTGAGCATTTAGCCTAGATTAGGTTTTATGTTTGTTTCTTAGTTAAATATATTAAATCTGGTTGAGTTTTAATCCAGAATGACTTCCTATTTATTAGTTCCTTACTTCATCCATTTGCAGTTTAAAATTAGAATATCACATGATGACAATAGCACAAATTGTGAATGAAAATGAGTCGTTTGAAGAAGAAAAAAAAATCTCATATAGTCTACCCTCATCACACCAGTTGCTGAAGTGGATGGGAACACATACTGGCGAAACCCCTTCAATAGTCTCTGCAGCCCCCGGCAACTGGAGGAGTTCATTGTAATGGACGTCGACGTCATCAGAGACCAGAAGCTGGGCGCTGGAGCTGGCATGAGGTCCAACAAGGTGAGGCTCTGGGCGGGGTGTGCTGGTGCAGAACGGTTTGCAATGCAGGGGAACATTGCTCTTCTCTTGGAAGTAAAATCGATGGCAGACCATTACATTATCGCTGAACCTGTATGCGGGACTCGAGCCAAGATGACAGAACCGCACAGGGGTGATTGGAGTTAGGTTCCCATCTTCTGTCCTCTGTCTGGATGCTGCGCTTTCATTGACGTTTTCGAAAAAGAGCCAAAAGAAATGTGGTTTCAGCAGCGCCATGCTGCGTCTCTTTGTCCACCGATGTTCCTCAGCGATGGAAATTATCCTTACATGAAAGGATGTTTGTTTTGTAACAGCTTTGAGATTTATCGTAAAGCCACACCATTACCGAAAAGTGTCTGTTTCGGTTAAATGCTGGATCCTCCCTCTGTTTTGTTCAGAATTTCTGCAGAACTGCAGATCCGGGAGACAATTTGTCAACAGAAGTCGTAGTGTCTGCTGCATAATCCTTAAAAATAAAATGTCTTGGCTTCATCCTGGTTTTCTAATCAGTCTGTACACTGGTTTAAATTAAGACTGTAATTATTTCAAATTATATTTCAGTTTCTTTTCTAAAACATCACAAAAACAACGTAAAAAACATTTTATTTTGCCACATTCTCTTTCGCTTCTGGTTTCCATGATTTGCAATCCACTTAAAAAATCGTAAAATGATGGACTTTAATGCGTTAAATCTTAAGTTTTGTTTTCTCACAAGTTTTCATTGAAAGAACAATAATCCTTTCTTAAGGATGTCCATGCATCCTTAAGAAAGCTTAAATTCATGTATTTAACATTAACCCCTTAAGATCATCTTACATTTATTTTAAAAAGCAGGTTGGCCTTAAACACGTTAATCACTTTTCTTACATTTTATTGTGGATTATTTAACTTCCTATGTAGTGTTTTGTGAGTTTTTTTTTGTTTTTTTTTGTCACACTCAGACATTTTCATTGCATTCTGTGAATTGCAGTGCATGAGGCTACCGGCAGCTAGCTGCTAATACATGCTAGCTATCTGGCAGGTTTGGTGTTTTTTTTTTTTACATCAAACATGGGAAGGCGCAGATTTCTCGCCGTTTGGCTGGAGGACATTCGTCTTTGTCATTAGCTCAGTTGTGTTGCCAACCTGTACAATGCTATATGTATTCAGGACTACAAAACCTTGGCATTACAGGAGTTCAGACTGTAGAGCACAATATGCAGTGTGAGCACAAAGCTGCTGCCAAGAGCCACAAACAAACCCCAGAAATTTCAGGTTTGATCCCCTGGTGGGCTGCAGGTCCCCAGAAAACGTTTGGCGCTGCTGTTGCTGCTGGCACTGATCAAAGCGCTGCGTTTGGTGCAACACAAACTCTGAAGTCGGAGGCTTAGTGGATTTCAAACATGAAAAAATGGTCCTAAAAGTTTTAAATACTAGTTGGTGAAACCTGCAGGAACCCTGAATAGAGAAACTGTGTTGTCCGCTGCAGCCGTCTGAGAGGTCAGTGTGATGTAAGCCACTCAACCAAGGAATGTATTACAAAGAGCTCGAGGGGAGCAATGCTCTAAAGTGCATTAAACGCCTCACTGTACATTTAGTCCACACACAAACAGCCATTAACCTTTAAGAAACCTGTTACAAGCTGAATTGTCAGGTTTATCTCGATTTAGAGAGGAGGAGCATTAGCCTGCTACTTCAGAAAACTCCTCTCTTTGCAAAGATCCTCAGTAGAAGCAACTGCACTAAAGACTTTCCCAGATATTCTACACCTTGTAGTATTGGTCGTAAATCCTGTTAACCCACTTTTGAAGTAGGAATCGCTGCCCTGCAGAAACTCCTACAGTGAGAAAATAAAAGTTGTAGACTTCTGATGAATTAAACCTGTAAATTTATGTCGCAGCACACACTGGCTGAGGTGTGGGTGCAGAAAACCTCGGAGATGGATTCCAGTCAGCAGTATCACTGCCGAACATTCCTGGGCCATCTGCTTAACATCGGAGACCTGGTGATGGGGTGAGTGTGTGGGATCGGTGTCAAGTCACAAGATGGCTGGCGAGATCTGATGTGTGTATTTGGGCCAAATTGTAATTGCTACATGCCTTTATTTTCTCTTTTAGCTGGGCTTTTTTTCACTTCTGATCTCTTCCTACATGAAGAATCTGCCAAGGGTGAATCAAGCAAATCCTAAATTTGCTTGATTCACAGTGGAAGCACTGAAACCAGTCTGGGTGACCTAATTTCTGAGTCTGACACAAGCTTTAACATTTTCCTGCAGGTACGACTTTGCCAATTCCAACATCAACGATGAATACCTGAACAAAATGAACCCGCACCATCTTCCTGATGTGGTAAGTTTTTATCTAAAAACCCAGATATTTAGCTTTTTTTTTTTTTTTTTTTTTTTCTTTCCACAAACACTGCCACCTTGTGGTCAAAAGAAAACACTGCCTCTAAATCTGTCAATATCAGAGAATCCTGTTCTCATGTTGTTGTCTGTATTTGTATACTTTCCCTTTGGACTGTAAAAGGTGCTGATCAAGAAGAGTTACGACCGCAGCAGGAGAGTGAAGCGCAGGAACTGGAAGCTGCAGGAGATGGCCAGAGACCGGGAAGGCATGGACACAGATGACGAGAGGTTGGATGTTTGATTTTAATTTGCATGTTTTAAATCCAGGATAAAAAAGTTCTTTGGATAGTTTTTCCTCTCTTGTGTCCTGCAGTTTTATAAAATTCACCTGTAGTTTTTTTAATTGGTGAATTTATTTGAGATTCACAGCAGGATGTTCATAGCGGGTCGCCTGTTGACTGTTAGTTTCTGAGCAGTTTTTAGACGACTTTCATCTGCAGATTTATTTTTCATTTAATCTAGTGCTCTAATCTAAGCACTTTGGATCGCTAAAAGGTGACTAATTTATTTATGAATAGCTCAAAAACGTGCTAAATATCCTGTTAATGTTGATTTTCAAGTGTGCGCAAGTTTATTTACCGTGATTTTGTTTTTCCCTTTTCTCCCTTTAGACAATACCAGGACTTCCTGGAGGACCTGGAGGAAGACGAGGCATTGAGGAAAAATGTCAACATCTACAGAGGTGAGCTTAATGTAGCTTCAGTTCAGCAAAAAAGAAAAAGTCACACCAAGACGAGTGGATCCAATTTATATTAGATTATATTAACTGTAATGTGGTTCAAATTAAAAAAAAATCTATTTGAGTAATTAAATGCAGTCTTAATTATAATAAAATATAGTTAGAATTAGTTAACCATATAACGTGTGGATGGAAAGTACTATTTAATTTCATTTTTGTCAGATTGCAGCTCAGTAATTGACATCTGCTGCTTATTTTTTTTGTAAAATCACTCATTTTAAGACTTGGATTTTCTTTAGTTAATGAGCGATTTTTTTTCCTTCCTACGTCAGACGCCTCAAAGATCCCAGTAGAGAGCGACACCGATGATGACGGAGCGCCGCGCATCTCCCTGATGGAGATGATGGAAGAGCTCAGCCTGACGGACGCCACAGGAGGAGAAGGAGCCGACATGATGACTGACTGACCGGCTCTTTCATAGTTCTGCGTGGCTTCAACATCGAATGTGTCAGATTCATGTCTGCTGAATGAACAAGCGACTACACACAGCTTAGTTTCGAACCTGCAGCATATTAAGGACAGAGAATGTCTGGTAAGGCAGTAAAGAGTTTTTTTTGGACTGGTGCAATGATTTGTATCCTCACCGAGGCTCAAATAGTCTTTTACTAAGAAACTAGCCTTCCAGTATCACATTAATTAAATAATCTCATCTCTGTACCTGTAAATACTCATCTAAAATCCAAATAATAAATATACTTTATCAAAATAAATGTGACCTTTATATTTTTCTTTTTCTTAAAATGTCCACCAGAGGGCGCTTTGGGGCAAAAACGACAAAAAAGCCAATATAGGGGTGATGCATTCATGCATCTCCACTTGTAGTAAGGTGAATCAGTAGGTCACAGAATGGTTTCATTTGGCTGCTGTGACCAATATGCAAAACCCTTCATGTGGAAAGTATGTTGAAGAAAGGAGCATTCGGTACGTGCTTTGAAATCTGATGGTGCTGGAGACATAAATTTGATTTATAATTTAGATTTCAGTGGCACCACTGTCTGTGGCCACTCCACCTCTCCAGATCGTCTCTGTTTATTGGCCAGACGTGTCCGTCGGCACTTCATCAATGGAACATTTACATTTCTCACCCAAAATCGGCTCGCGTATGCAAAAGAACTCCCAGAGATGGCTGTCAAGTAATGAAGTAAAGCTTTCAGGTCGTAAAGAGTTTATGTTGTTTTAAGGTTACGATATCGCAGCGATTATAAAATGGAAATGTTTGTGGTGCATGACCAGGTGCAAAGAAAACAAACTGAGAAGCGTTGAGTCCTGAGTGTGAAAAGCCGTCTGCACGCATTATGGAAAGTAAATTACAACTTTTTTTTGCATAATGCGAGTTGGTTTTATTTATAAGATAACCTGCTTTTGTTGCCTCCGCTGCAGTAAAATGGATTTAAATGCTGCATCGCCTTGCCAAAGCGTTTATGATCCTGGAACCTTTCCACTTTTAATCATCTCACAACCACTAACTTTCATGTAGGCTGTTGGGATTTTATGCGACAGACCATCACAAATCAGTGAGTAGCGCTGAAGCAGAAGAAGATGCTACGTTTTAATCATCTTGCTACAAATAACATTGTAAAAACTGCAACGTGCCTTTGCCTCATTTAAATAAAATTCAGTGAAATTCAGTTGGAAATGAGTAGGTTAAGATCACAGAACTACTTCTTCTTATACTGAAGACCTCAGAGAAACAAACCACATTGTGGTAACCAAGAAACACAGCAGACAAGCCAGGGAGAAAGATGTAGGTTGAAGCGGGGTTATGTTGGTGTAAGAGCCCTGAACATCTCATGAAAAACTAATCCATTCCCTAAAAATAGATGATGGCACGACTGCAAATCTTCCCAGGCTTGGAAACAATCATCTCATTTGTTTAGTTCACATTAGAGATGAGTTGATTGTTCTCATCACAAAGCGATCCAACTGATCTCCGTCCTCAGCTTCTGATACATCTGCAGAGTCATCCAAGTATTTCTGTACATCACAGGAGTCCAGAAAACAAGAGTACAGAGCCCTGTGGTGCTCCTGTGCTGCTGACAACCTGGTTAGACACACAGTCCTCCAGTCTCATAAACTGTGGTCTGTTTGTCAGGTAGTCACAGATCCAGGTGATCATTGAGGCCTCCACCTGAGTCTTCTGGAGTTTCTCACGGAGCAGATCAGGCTGAATTGTGCTAAATGTTCTGGAGAAACCAAAGAACGTGATCCTCACAGTGCTGCAGGTTTTGTCCAGATGACAGTGGTTTTGCTGCAGCAGGTGTATGACGGCGTCTTCCCCTCCAACTCCAGATACTTAATGATGTGGGTTGTCAGGGCAACAGGTTGTTGATGATCAATGGGGGAAGGGGATTTTTCTTTGCACCAGAACCAAACATGTATTATTTTTGAAGCACTTTCATGTGGTGCTTATCAGCAGTTGAATTGTTTTTCACAGATGTTTATTTTTATTGTTTTAATTTTAAAGCAAGAAAAGCCAGGAATTATGTTTTGCTTTTGTTTTACCACCAGATTTGTTGTCTTCCTTCATATAATCATGTAGTCTACGCTGTGGAGGAACGTGTGTGTGTCGCCGTGTCTCGGTCTTTTGTGACACGTCTCACATTTTACCTCGAGGAGAGCCGGTCTCGTTTTTCGCAAACCTGAGCTCGTTGTTAACGGTAATCAGATCCACTTGGGAAAGTGAATGAAGTGAATCCACAGTGTGTGTATTTCACCATCACTATGTTTTTTTTTTTTCATTCTTGCCTTTGCACAGAATACTTTGTCATCTTTAGCTCTTGTAAAGTAGCACTTTAAACTGTTTCAAGATGTTAGAGACAAACAGTGTGTTCCTTGCTGATTCCTTGTGTTCATAATTTTCTAAATGCTACATTAAAAGCAGGTCTGGACTCACAGGGTCGTTTTACCACTAATCTTAACCTGAAATCTGTTCGGACAGATTCAATTTCCATTTATAGCCCAACAAAACAAATAAAATAAAGTGTATCCATGCATAACTGGTGCGCCTTATCGGCGCTGCTGGGTGTTTACACATCAATAATGCAGCGTCACAACCGAGCTTCTCAGCAAACCTACAATTAAGGAGATACGATTTCCTACCTCTGTTCGATCCCTTCCCCAAAATGAATCAGATTGTCCTGCTTTAAAGTGGAAAGGGAGGCTTCCAGAAAGCAAACAAGGATGTCCGGGTATTCAGATTCTCTAGATTAGTGTATTTATTTCATCACTGGTCCTAAAGGCTCTGAAAATCTTTATATTGCTGCAGAAACTTCACACAGGGACTCAAGTAATTTGGATTTTGTGGCCTTCCATTCTTCCTCCTGGTCTTAATTATCCAATAAGATAAATAAGTCCTGAAAATAAATCTTTAGACCAGTGAGATTGAGTCCAGTCTTTTTCTTGTTAGCTAACTGCTGGAGAAGAAGAAGAGGCTTAACAAAAAAGAAACAGTTTTGTAACTTGTGTCCTGGATACATGCTCGTGATGCACAGACGTTACCACACTTTTTCCATCCACTAAACTTTCCACGGATATACTAAGATATGGCAATCTGTGGACAGCCAGCTTCTTTAGTAATGATCTCAAGTGTTTTATTCTCCTTGTGACTGGCATCACTACCCGCCTGCTGAACATGTCAGGTCAGCAGCCTTTCTTTTACTCTGTAAGCTACAACACAGCGATTACATCATAGTGTGAAGAAATTCTGCTTTTAAAGATGTTTATGATACATTCTAAATTCAAGAGAACCTAAATGTTGGTGGGAGTGGGGGGGAGATCCCAGAGTTGGGTGGAAGAGTCAATATCAGGAGAAGCAAAATTCAAACTGGTTAAATCCAGTGTGTCTGTCACGAGGAGCCGTGTTGTTGGTCCACATACTTTCTAAATCGCTTTTTCAGTTTACTTTGAAGTCCTTGCAGTCAGATTTAGATTTTACGAGCAATCGGGTGCCTTTATACCGTTAAATGTTTCAGATTTGGTGTCTTTAATAATGACCAACCCGGTTACTGTGAGTGTGGAGCAGCTTGTTTTTCCATTCCGCTGCTGCTGCTGTTGCTGCTCGCTGCGTCAGGAGGGGAGAGAGAGAGAGACTGCGGGGCAGCTTCTGGCTGCAGGATGGCGGGACAGCAGCGCCAAGGATGCGGCGCGGATTGGAGAAAAGTTTAGGGACGCCGCACAGAGCGGCGCATCATGCATGGCGCGGAAAAAAAAGAAAAAAGTAAAAGAAAAACACAGCCGCAGCCCGGAATACATCGGCTCCCTTCTGCGCCCTCTGATGCACCAGCCGCTTCTTCTTGGCCGCGAATATTAGCGCACGCTGACCGGCCTATGCGTCAACCGGTCCGCCTCCTCCGCCTCCGTCGCTCCACCTGCATGATCGGCGAGCCAGGTGAAGGGTGAGTGTAAACACGAGCTGTGGGTGTGGTGCCATTTCCAGAGCATGTATGACGGCCGCGTGTATTTATGCATATGAGCGAGAAAGAGAGGTGGACTGGTGAGACGGCTGGTTTACAGAAAGCAGCGGAGCAGCAGGGGGGACGCGGGCTGCAGCTGGTCCTGTTGCAGAGGAGACAACCAGGGGGTTCCCACCGACTGAGGTCAGCAACAAACCCCTTCTTATATGTATAGGTATATATATTCAATCTAAAGCTTAATTGTAATTTCTGATTTGCTTTTGTTGAACTAAGCCGTCGGTCTGGGATTTATCTGTTTTTTGTTGTTGTCCACAATCTTCCTTTTTGTTAGCAATCAAAAAAGTAGATGTAAACAAGTCCAAACGGTGTTGTTTTTGTTGTTGCTATTTGGCTTTAGCTCATGCTTATGCAATCTTTATCCATGAATTTGGCCAAATCCTTTCTTAAAATTCCTTTGTAATTAAAGCTTTCCCTCCATTTTCTCTCTCAAAAAACAAACAAACAAACAAACAAACAAACAGTTGACCTGTTGGCCCCTCCCTCCCTCCACAGTGACAGGAGCTATACTCACATCTGCACAAGTTTTATTGGAAATAATAAAATAAACATATCTTCCTTCAATGTGTGTAAAATGGAGCACTTGATCCCAGAGCAGAAACCATTATTGATGTAAGCCAGGGGTGTCCAAAGTGGGTCCTGGAGGGCCGGCATCCTGCATGTTTTAGTTCTGTCCCTGGTTTAACGCACCTGGATCAAATGATGGCTCATTAGAGGCCTAAGGAGAACATTGAGATGCTGAAAAGGTTGTTACCACCACCAGGGAGAGAACTAAAACATGCAGGATGCCGGCCCTCCAGGGACCCACCTTGGGCACCCATGATGTAAGCAAAGCTTAGAAAAACAGGTTCGGCCGTCTGATCGTCTGGGGGAAATTGCACAGCCGCTGCTTATATTTCCCTTGTGAAATGGTAAACCCAAGCGTGAGTGATGATAAGTGATAACGCTTTTCAGGTCATGTGGGAGTGTGATTTAATTTGGTGTTGTTCCTGTAATCTGTTTTGTAAGGCTTTATTGATTTCAGGTCACTGGTGTGGTGGTGGTGGTGTTTTTTTTAGAGGTGGTTATGTCCAAGTAAAATTAGATGTGGGGCCCTGATGAGAATTTGATTTGGGCTCCACTTCCAGTCAAACCCATCAGCCACCACATTGTTGTGCATTTTAAGATTCTTGATTTTTGCATTAAGACAACAGATATATTGATTTAATAATAGAATTTGTTTCATGAAATCTTACAGTTATTAGTGTCGGGTCAGATTCATTGTGTATACGCCGATAAGTTTCAATGGAAAACTATAATTTATTGATCTGTTGATTGATTTGCATTTATTTCCTCTGCTATGCAAGTCTCTGACACCATCACAGGCTCGTGTAGCAGAAGTGATTGGTGGATAGTAAACAAATTAAACTATAACTCTCACCTATCAGACTGTAAATGTTCCTAAGACTCACAACTAATAGTTACAGGGTTTTTTTGTCAGTTCTTTTAAAGCCTAAATAAATGTGATTAAAAAAAAAAAAGAAAATATGTAAATCACTTAAAAGTTACCACTCAAACATCAGAAGTGGTGATGAAGTTGACTTATTTCTTTGGTCAACTTTGTGTTTGAGGAATCTTAAAACTAATCTCTATTCACAAAAATAAAGTTTACAAGTGTCTTTTTGTGATAAACCAAAAATTACTTTGTCTCAAGGAAACTGGAAACGCAGGCCAACACGTATTTAACATTGCGTTTGTTTTTGGATACACTCGAATGCACACAGTACGTTCCACATGTAACTTTAGCATGCATTTCCACTTGTAACAACCGTTCAATACAAAAAATAGAACTGTAACATTGTTGCACTCCCATTTATTTGTGCTTGGGTTGACATTTAAATGCATGGTTCTGTGAAAAGTGTTGCTGTTTGTATCAATATTTTAACTTCTCCTCAGCAGCACGCACAGTCAGAACTTATGTTACAGTTCCAACTTTTAAATCTCATTCAAACCACTTCACTTTTCATTTCCTTTCACCTCTGTTTGCCCACTCCCCAGCTGGCAGGATGAACTTCAAAAACATGTGGGAGTACCTGGCCTGGCTCTACTACCAGTACCTGCTCATCACCGGCATCTACGTCCTGGAACCGTGGGAGAAGTCCATCTTTAACTCTGTCCTCTTCTCCGCCATTGCCATGGTGGTCTACACCTCGTACGTGTTCGTGCCCATCCACGTGCGTCTGGCTCTGGAGTTCTTCTCTGAGATCATCGACGGCCAACCGGAGAGCGCCGTGGCGCTCATGAACTGAAACGAAGGAGGAAAATGGAGGGAAAAGACTCATAAAAAAACAGAAGAAGAAGAAGGGGCGGCTTACAAAGCCTCTCCCTTCTTCACCGGAACCACAAGCCGGACACTTCATCGATACTGAAAACATGAAGATCTTGCCGGAATGATCTGGAAGCCTTACTCACGTCTTTTTGGATCCCACGCCCTCTGGCCTTACCCGATGGTATTACACAGCAGTGCTTTAATTTCCTGCACTATTGAAATGTTTGGTTTTCCTTTTCCTCCCCATATGTCCTGTTTGAGTGCATCCCACCTCCGGGTTTTGCATGACGGGGCCAAACGTGACGGGTGGATTTGCATGCTTGACAAACAACAAAGCACAACCGGTCTCTTTTTCATCTGCAAACGTCATGAAGGTATCCCAGTAGCTCTGATTTTTAGCAGAATAAGATCTGGACAATATGGAAGTTTTTTTTTTTTTTTTTTTTTTTTTTTCAGAACTAAAGCAGTAAAGGTCATGAAACTTTTTTGTTAACTTTTCTTTCTCTTTTTCTAAATCTGGTTGTGTTTGAAATAACAAATGCAATATACATAACATCTAACGGCACCCCACCTAAAGTTATATAAAAAGCCTCAGAATATTTAAATCTTTTACCAGAGTAACAGTCTTTCACAAAACATGGAGAAATCTAACTTTTAATTTGAGAGCATTTAAGTGGAG
This sequence comes from Poecilia mexicana, assembly GCF_051168715.1. Taxonomy (NCBI): domain Eukaryota; kingdom Metazoa; phylum Chordata; class Actinopteri; order Cyprinodontiformes; family Poeciliidae; genus Poecilia; species Poecilia mexicana. Next base: position 27,727,291 of record NW_028263382.1, on the reverse strand, counting down.
GAAAAAAATCCAACATCAAAAAAACGATTTACTCAGTTTCAACGATGTTCGCCTTCATTTGATAACTAAAAAGTAAGTGTATTTAAGCAGCTTTTTAAATTTATACTTTACTTTTTTAAGTTGATCTGAGTGTCTAATCACTTTTTTTTGGTAAGACAAATGGGTTTCTTATCCACTATTCAAAATGGGAAAGATTAGAAAACTAATACTAAAACAAAAAAAAATACCTCCAGGAATCAATGTATTTCCCTCTTTTGCGGCATTTTCTCGCACCGAGGTAGCATTTGGCTCTTCATCAGATATTTATGTTAATATGACGTAACACAGAGCCTTATTCTTTTTTTTATCTGTCCCTCAGACAAGATGTCTTGCAAAACAAGTCAGGCAAACGTGTGTTGAGCTTCATGTATTAGCAACAGTAAAACAGCTGCTTGCCTGTGTTTCCACATGTCTTCAAACAGCTGGAACTGTGGTGAATGAAGCCATTTGGCTTTGAGAAGGGAGATGAAAACAAACGTAAAGTTCAATTTTAAAGATTAGCATCATCTTTTTTTTTTAGAAAAAAGAGAAAGATGATGTCTCAATAAAACAAATTTACATTAAAGGCCGGCCCGGTGCCAAGAAACACGGACAGAACCCAGTTAATCCAAATTAGGCCCCACAATTTCCAAAGCTAACAACAGAGACTCGCGGCTTAGAAATATGTAAATTTTTCTCCACCTCTAATGGCAACAAACTGGTAACGATGTATACGTCTGCACGCTTCAGAGTAAAAAAACACCTGCAGGTCTGTTACGTGACGAGTCCAGGACCGTAGCGACACACAGCACTTATTCTCACCTGTGCTGAGTGTGTGTGTGTGTGTTGTCACGTTATGCCTGAAGATGCACTGCTTTCTGATTAAAGTGGGAGAGTTTATCACAGCTGTGTTGACATGCACCAAATACTATGTTTTTAATTATGCTTGAGAAAATAAAAAGGGGAAAAATTTTTATTTTCTTTTTTTTGTTTCCTTGATGCACTGAAAAAGCAAACCTGAAACCTCGCAGCGCAGAAGCGATTATATTAGAAGAGAAAGCTTTAGCTATGCAACCGATGTGAACCTATCAGCTACATCTGGCCCTGAGTCTGTTTAGTTATGTGCCGATCAAAAGGAGCAATAAAAGAATAACAACGATGAAATGAGCCGAGTTTTCTTTATCTCAGTTTTTTTATATATATACAATGGCATGACGGAAAGGTGTGCTGAGCACTGAACGGGGAACAAATATTGATTTAGCGCTCCTCTATGGCCGGGCTTGGCTTTGCTCGTGGCATAGGTATGCTTTGCACGTATTTGCTGTGTCACACAGCTGGAAAATTAGTCGAAAGGAAAAAAAAAAAAATGTCTTCCTCGGCTGCAGCTGATCTGTAGAGATGACGCCTTGAGTCGTCGTGATTAGAATTGTGCATATTTCTGAGTTGAAGCTCGGCTTTAATTATTTGTGCTGTGGATCAAGGGCTCACTGATGACATGCTAATTTTATTTACGTATGTATTTATGTTCATTGGTAAATGCTTGGCTGGTTACAATGTCAGTTACCAAACGTTTTATTGCTCAATTATTTATGTCAAAGTCTCTTGTAGGCCATGATTACTGCATTGTTTGTTCTTTTATCTCTGCCTTAACGTGCTTTTTGTATTATTCCCAGTTTGTATTATGTTCCCTTGACTTTTGATAAACACTTTCATCAATGTGACACATTGTCCAGCAAGAATGAAGAGGCCTCTGAGATGCTTTTTTTTTTTTTCTCTCACAGTTTACCAAACTGGATGTTGCATTTCTACATGGTAGCTACACGTCACTGTAGTAATCGCAAAAATAAAGGCATTGGATGACACTTATTCAGACGCTCTTTGTCTCTTTTTCGTGCTTGCTGTTTTTGCCACAACTGCTGGGAATAGTTTGAGGTACATGTTCACGTTGGATGAGGCTTCAGCTGCTTTGAAACAGAAGAAAGCCGAACAAAAACCCCCGACCTGAAACGCTTCACCACATCAGACGGATTCGGACAATAAGCGGACGAGCCACTAAACCAGTTCTTCAGAGCCGTGTTTGCCACGGTGAATCGCACACCTGCGTGGTGAGCTGCCCCTACCCACAGAGCTCTGGTGTCCTCAGGCCACGGTCTTTGTTTGACCCATTATAAAGTATGCAACACTGACTGACACACATGAATGCTCCTCCAGGCCATTTTTCGGATGCAGTGCCAAGAAAAGTAACGAGACCCGCAACTTTTATCACTTTTGCCACATTACAACTGCTACATTTGACGCATTTTCATTGGTATTTATGCAATAGCGCAAAACACAAGTACTGCATTATCACGGTGGTCATAGTAAGACGTGATTTTTTTTCTACATATTTTCCAAGTAAAAATTGAAATAGTACAAGTGAAACGAAGCGTTTATTGGTTGTTGAGCCCATTCATTCTTTTTTGGCAATATTGTTCAGGTATTGCCCAAAATACCTGAAATTTAATAATTTGATTAAAAAAAATTTATTTGAAAAAAATCTAAATTGTAAAAAATTTAATTAGACTTGGGTGTCGGATTTGACTGGGCCATTCTAGCACAACCATTCCATTATCGCTCTCATCTGACTAAGGTGAACTTTGACCCCAGTCTCTCAAGTCTTAGCTAAGATACTAATCGTTTTGCCAACAAATTCGACCACCTGAGTTGTGGATCTCTGCAGCTACCCCAAAGTGACCCTGGGCTACTTCTTTCATTAATGCTGCCATAGCTGTATTTTAAACTTATTCGTAGCTTTATCTGACCGGTCTGGATACAGGCAGTACAGAGTAACCTCGATAATGTGGTCAAATTACACACAGGTGCTTAAGTGACCCCTGAAACTCACTGGCTGCACTGCTATCCAGAATAAAGGAGGATGAACGCAACTGCATGCCACGTTTTTTTAGATATATTTTAAAAATGTATTAAAAAAAAATCCCAATAAAAGTGGCGTGATTGCTTTTCCAGGGCACTTTACTTTAAATGCACATTTATGCAACATGAGGACGAGGATAGAGGCTTGAGTAGCAGCTTACCTGTGGTGAAGTTGGACTACAGCAGGGCTGCTGTGTTTATGAGTTGTAACCGAACACCTTCACCTTGTATTTTTCCAGGATGTTGGAAGGCAATAGGTGCAACACCCTCAGTTGTCATCCCCCACGCATCCCAGCCCAACCAAAATGTCACTGTAAACCTCTGTCCTCCTCCTTACTTTCCTTTCCCCATGTCTTATTTGTTTTTTGTTGTTTTTTACCTTTCTTCGTCATAAAAAGTCGAGGCTTTTTCTCGTTCTGTGTCGGCGTAGCGTCTGTTTCCACCCCATGGTCTCTGAGGAGCAGCTTTTGCCTTGACACTGACCGTGTTAGTTTATGTCCCATGAACGTTAGAGGTGTAAACAAAGCTGCCCACAGACTCCTAAACACTCAAGGAGACGGTTGGTGTCCTCTTTCTGCTGTGTTTACACGTGGCCCGTTAGTGTTGTTCACCCAAACAATAGGAAAAGGTGCTGAGGTGGAAGGGAGACATACTTCAGCAACGTTCGCACACAGCACACCTGACACAAAGGAAGAAGCACATCTTTGTGTGTTTTTCTTTTCAGCCCAGTTAGTGTTTAAAAGTTGATACAAGGTGCTCGTGTTTGCTCATGTTACAAAAATTATTGCTGCACACAGAGAGAATTATTTTAGCAGCAGCTTGTCTGACAAAAACAGTGAAGGTAGGTTAAAGTTCACCACCGGCGAGGAAACCTAACACACTTGTTCCGTAAGATGAATCACGAGAATCGATGTCTTGTATTCATCGGTCTGAAAATGTGTTTGCCTTGATGAGATGAAATCTTTTGGTGCCGTTCTTGGGCCCACCTTTTTAAAACCAGAATAATCCAAGTGTTCCAAGTGTTTGAATGCATAAAGAGGACAGGGTGGTGTGTAAAGGCCTGCTTGTTTACAAGCCTTAAATGAAAGTGAATCATGCAGCACAATCACAACATCGACATTATCAACATTTTTCGTTCTGAACTTACACTGGAAGGCTGCTGGTGATGTCCACCAGCTCTTCCATTGCAACCACTATTGCTTTCCTATTTTGGGTCTTAATACAACATGAAAACCATACAACACACACACACACACATACACACATTTCTCTACACTTACTTCTGCCAGTGGCTCCTTCTGCCTGGTGTGGTATTAGAAAGAGGGGCACACAAGCACCAGATAATAAAATACAACTAATCTGTCACTTGTGCCCTTAGCAAGTTTTCCATTGCTTGTATGCAGCAGGTTTTTCCTGCAGCTGATAATAGGAGGACTAGACTAAGTGCTTTCACTGGGACTACACTGCATTTTATCCTCCCCAGAATCTCAGATAAGTTTGAATTTTAATTGGAGTTCCCTAGGGCACCTCTTCTTCTTTTTTTTTTTTTTTTTTTTTTTTTTTTCCCTAAATCTGCCACTGGTTGCATTTATTAAGCGTTATATCGTACGTCTTTTATATCTGTATATCTTATCTGATTGAATGCAAAATAGGATCTGGCATTGTGTCTCTGAGACGAGATGTACAATCCATTTCCTTTCAGTTGTATCTTGGTAAAGAGACGTGTAAATATTTTAGTCATCAACACTCTGTTGCCTATTTGCATGTGGCAAAATGCCACAACAATGTACTTTTACACTTGAGTGACATGATGCTGGTAGCAGGATATCGTCCTGTAATTAGTGGGCTGCAGCTTTGAGCATTAGTATAATATTTTATTATTATATAAATAATAATAATGGTAATAATTTATGCACACTTTTGGCTTCTACACATAAAAAAACAACTGTATAATGTAAACAAAACAGAACAAAGACAGCAGTAAAAAAATTAACAAAACAAACAGTGCATAGAAAAAAATGGACTCCATCCATCCATCCGTCCGTTCATTCATTCATTTATTTATTTGTCATTCCTTCATATGAATGTAAACTCTTAACTAACGACTGGACTACATATTGAAGTCTATGAAATCTGTTAAATATTTACACGTAGTAAAAATATCGGTTTAGATCTGAACAACGCTGAGCAGATCTTTGAGACATTTTTGGAAGTTCAAGCTGTTGTCACAGCTCAGTAGAAACAGTTTGGGACACCAACAGGCTCTAATGCTCGAGTCGCTTTGCATTGCTTCATATTTATGAAGAACTGTCACTGATTAACCACATGACTCTGTCTAGTGCGTCAACATATATATTTTTTTTTTCATCTGCAGTCTCTTGACAAGAGGTATGCACTATCACAGAAATAAAAATGGGCAGTGCCCAGTTCTAACTCAGTGTTACATCTATTTAATGGGCTTGCTTTGAGCGAGCATTGTTTGCACGGCTGGGTGTGTTCGTCTGTGTCTATTGTTATAGAGTTTTAGGATGGAGCTTGAGCAAACACAGGCTTTTGACCGGATATTCTACACACAAAGTATAAATGTCCACAAATATACGGTATTTTATTAGCTCTACAAACTACAATGAGGACATACCTCCTGTTTGTTTTATTTGTACGTGTGTGTGCGTCTGTTTGCTTTAACTGTTTAAAATGGAGGTTTTTGGACCGGTTACAGTCAACCAAATAAGCAAACACTGGATATTGATTACATTATGCACACTTTAGAATATTATCACCATGTATGTACAACAGAGGTTTCCTGTGGTTTGACAATAGCCATTATTTCATGCATCCAAATGTTTTCTTCCTTCTTTTCTTTACCGATGTTTGATGAAACGGGTATTGTGTTGTGACGTTAAGACATGTCATGCAATTATTGACATTTTCACAGATCAAAGATAGACGACAAATCTGCTGCGTGACACACCTCCCGTTTCTGTGGAATCTGATCCGTGAGCAAGTTGAATACGACCACGGGAGAGGCTGATAAAAACCAAAGACTGGGTGGGACTGAGTCAATACTCTTTCAACTAAGATGAAAAATATTTTTAGTCGACTCTGTTGACTAAAAATTAGGCCTGATAAAGGTTGACCGGTTTGTAATTCGTAAATATTTGCAAAGCTAATATTAGTATGAATTTCCCTATATATTCACTTGATTGCCGTTACCTTGAAATCAGATTCATTGGAAGCCACAAATTCATCTGAAAGGGCAAAGAAAAAAGAAAGTCTGCCACCAAATGGACATGCAAAGAAATAGCAGTTTCTGACTGTCCATCTTTTTGCTCCTTTGAAATAAGAACGGTGTTAAAGTCGCCACGAAAGTACACCAAAGCTACGTTAAGAGGAGAGTATTTTAAAGTGGTTTTGTTCTGCTACTGTTTGTAGGAATAAGGCCTTAAGTAATAATTAAAATAAAATAAAATAACACAGGAAATATCCCAGCCTGAGCAAGCTGCTGTGAAGGAATGTTTGACTGATTCCCAAGAATTTCACTGTGAAACTCAGCAAGGCAAGGAGGGACAGAGAAGTTGATACCAGACCTTTCTGGTCCTTCTGAGGTTCATGCAGTTTGTTAGGCAGACTAAAGCTTACCACTGAGGGTGGGGGGGGGGGATGATTTATGGGCTTGGTCCTTAAGATTAGTAGTGGAGGCAAAAAAAAAAAAAAAAAAAAAAAAAAATATATATATATATATATATATATATATATATATATATATATATATATATATATATATATTTGAAAGAAAAGCCAAAAATGTCTTTGAAAAGATTGAATTTAACGTCTTTCACAAGGTTCTGTTCTCTGACCAATATTTCACATTTAATTTTTCAGATGGACTCAGATCTAAACGTATCAGAATGACGTCATTTTTACACAGACCTAAAGCGTCATCTTTACTGTGTCTACAGTATCAAGTTCAAGAAATCATGCATGTCCCTCAAAACGTAGTTTTTACACCTATTTTGTTAGGTGTTTCTGCAGTAATGACTAATATCTCAGACATATTATATTAACATCACTAAATAAGATGGACTCACCTAACAACCCATATGTGTATATATGTAATACATTTGGTTTTCAAAGTGGGAAAAATGAATCTTTGTATTTGCATGTCTAAATCAAAGAGCTTTAGGAAGCATCAGAGAGGCCTGCACATAAAAACATTGCAGTAGAAGAGCAAACTACAACTGGTAATTGCCCAAAGTGATAAATTACCACATCATAAAATCGTAGCAGGGAAGAAAAAAAATATACAAAATTGTAATGGTTAGCAAGATATAAGTGACAATCATTCCATAGTTTTTATTTGCTTCTTTGTTTTATTAAACACATCTAAATCCCTCTCTAACGTTCTCCTCACACGTTCACAGCAGCTTGAGGATCTCCTTTACATGCGGAGGGTTAATGTAAGTTAATACACCTCCATCCAGCTAAGTCCTCTTTGGTCCTCTCTCTGCTCGGCTGCACTGGTAACTTAACTCCTTCCTGTCTCCATCCTTTTGGGGTGTGTGTGCACAGACTTAAGAAGCTTTGGTGAACTATTTTAGAGAAGCAGAAGTCAATCAGTTTCACTGATCCGTGAACAAGTCATTATGGATTTATAATTATAGATTAAATTATAGATTATAGATTTTAAAAAAGGAATAAGGACATTTTATCCATTCATAAAAAAGATGATGAAACCCAACAAAATCTATTTCTTACAAATGTATTTGATTAAATAAACAAGATCCAAACTAAAAACGAAATATGAAAATTAACAGCTTCTTAAAGGAACAAATGTTTAGAGTTCTTCTAATTAAGCTGACAAAAAGTTCAACTTTTATTAAGACTTTGTTAGCAGTAGGTGACTTTTATAAAAATGTCTTTTACATATTTGTTTAAACTGGCACTACTGTCCTCAAATGTGACAAATAATCTGCAAAATAAAATAAAAAAAAAATCCCTGTGGTCCTACCGCCATCTGGAGAAACACACCACTCCTGGCCAGAAACAACCAATCAGAGCCAGGAGAAGGGCCTTAGTGCAGCTGGTCACTCTCGCGTCCTCGCTTTACTGAGGTTAATTTTCTCAAAACTCAACTGCTCAAACTAACATAATCCACTTAACCTTCCCAGACATGTCACAACACAAACTCTTTATTTTACATGTCCTCTTTGTAGCACTTTTTAACCTTTGTTCACAACAAACTCTCTTGATGTTCAGTCTTGAAAGTCACTAATAAATAAAATGTATTTTGTCTGATATTTAAATTTATCTGATGATCAGTTAAATTCGGTTTATAGGGCCAATTCACAACGAACGTGATCTTGAGGTACTCTGCAGAAAAAGTGATTTAAATTCAATCGTATACCGATTGTTATTTGTAGTGGTTTAAATCTTACCCAGCATATTTTGTAGACTCGTTGACTTGCAGCATGCCTAGCAGTAGCGACAGTCGCTTGTGTTGGGTTGTTGACTTTACAGCAATCCCTCATACTGAGCATGCATGTTATGACAATGGAGAGGAAAAACTTCCATGTAATAGGAAGAAACCTCCAGCAGAACCAGATGTGATGTGAGAAAACGTTGTCAGTTTTTTCCTCCAGTAACCTAAGCCTATAGTAGCATAACTACACAGATGGCTCAGGATAATCTAAGCCAGACTATGATCAGAAGTGCCAAAAAACATCTTCATGGGGCTGTCCTGACAGCATCTAAACAAGCAGTTTTTTGATCATAACTTCTTTGCAAGATTACATAAACTTTCATGAAGTTTTGAGGCACCTCATGTGCCAGTGGCATTGGATAAGGTTGTTGTGTTCCACCTAGGATATTCTCAGTCCGTTAGTAGGAAACAGCTGAATGTGCATAAATTGTACATCTATGGGGCTCTTGGTCACTACCAGGCTTTAAGCCAGACTGTTGCCAGAGTATTGTCAGTGAGTGTACAGGTGAACGATACCTGGACCCTGTGAAGGCAAGGAGGAAACCAAAAGAACTTGAGTCTTTCTCATAACCTTTCTGGATTTTCAATTTTTCTTTGGACAGTTCACATTAGCTGCTTGGAGATGCAAAGTGTTTGAAAAATCATGCTTCAAACAAACACAATCCTCTGCCTTCAGATACCGCTAACCCTCTCCATTTCCCCCAATTTCATTTCCCGTCTCCCTGCTCACTTTTAGCCGGTCACAGATCTCCCCAAGGACACGGGGTCTCCGGCAACCGAGGCATGACCACTTTTCAAACATTCTTTGTCACTGGTAAGTCAAGAGTTTCAGCTCGACAGCCACCTGAAAATCACTTTTCGACAAAAACCTGAGGCGATCTGGTTACGCCGCAAGAATGAGTCATTGTCCGGGCCTCACAATCGCAGCTACCCAGATGTCGCTGCCAGCAACCTTGAGAGTTCTTGTGCAGGAAGAAAAGAAGTCCGCCACAGTGATTAGGCGAGCACTGCAACCGCATTGATTTAAAAGGATAAGTGGGTTCGTTCGACAAACAGCTCAGGTTTTAGCACCACCTCAGTGATTACCAGAGCTCTTTAGGCTAAAGCTTTCCTCTGGATTCCAACCAACCACTGGTGAATTGAGATAATGAGCTCCCTGTGCTATGGTGCCAGTTTGCAATCACTTTGTTGAGAATATTAGCTTCCAAGATTAGGATTAAGAATTTTGGGGCTATCTGCATGTCCAAACCTACAGCTGAAGAAAAAAGAAAAAAAAAAAAGCCATTGGGCTCTCTGTCTCAGACTCCTCTTTGCTTGGCTTTGTCCCACCTTAAGAGCCCGGGCTGAAGGAATGCCTCATGTATCGGGTGACCCATTGCCCCGACGGCCTCTGCTCCTTGCCCAGATCACGGGGAGGGAGTGCACCAGGCGGGCGCTGTATACCGTGTCACAAAAGCACCTTTCTACACAACAGGGACACAGAGAATGGACCACAGCACAGTGGTTCTTTTTGGGTCTCGGCCCACCATAGTGGGATTGCGGACCTCCCTCTTTTTTGCTTTACACACAAAAAACATCCCCAACCCCCATTGATGAGATGTTCTTTCACCCAAGCCTGGCAGAGGTAACAGAAGGACCTGGAGCCCCTGATGTGGCAGATGAATCATCGTTAGAGAGGATAAATGACTTTACTACTCATACACATTTGGGTGAGTGAAACTACTTCTGTTGAGATTAGGTGCGGAAATTTGACAGAATACTAAAGAAAGTAAATCTCTTTTTTTTTTAAATGAAGAGGACATACGATTGAGTTTACCTGCTCGCATTAACACGTTAATCTGAAAATAGCAAAGTAGTTAATAAAGACAATTAGCAAGCTTTTGCTAATTATGTGCAAGCCTTGACCAGTTGTCCTGCAGTCGTCTTGAAGGGATTTCAAAGTTGGCTGTGGTTTTGCTCCTCTTTTGTTCAGTTCTTCCTCCCAAGCATAAAATGTTGGGTTTCTAAGTACATCTGAGCAATGCACCAGGTTTGATCCAATTTCAGAAATCAACTTAGAGCTAAGAAACAGTAACATTGTTTTTTTTTAATATTTCCCATTAACCCAACTAACTAAAAGCAAAGAAAGTGTGATAATCCCTTGAGCTTCAAAGCCTTTTACATACTGTACGGTTTAGCGAGGTAAAACTCATTTTAAACTTTTTCATACACAATGTGACCCAAATCATGTACAATCAACTGACTTGTACAGATTCATTGGAGACATTTCTTTTTATATATATATATGTAAACTTGTAATAACCAGTTTACAAAAATGTATGAATCCTTCAACTAATACTTTGTCAAAGCAACTTTTGAATCAGTAATGCAGACATTATTTCCATCCTCTATCAGAGTCACAATTTGCGTAGTGTTTGCAAAAGCTCAAAGGATCTGATTATACAAAGGTATCAGTCAGGAGGAGAGTAACAGCAAGTCCACAGTCAGCGTCAAGGCACAGTAAGCAAAATTGAAGAAATTATGAGACAAAATAGATATAGCAAAAATTAAATTGTTACAGTACTGATAAAAATAAAAGACCCAACCTGGTCATGAAGGTTGCAAAGAGGTCAGGAGAAACATTTTTGAAAGAAGCTGCAGGAATTCCCAACATGAACTGGTTATGCTCCTACCAGTTGAAATACTTTCTTGTTTTCTTCATATGTCTCAAATGTAGAAGTATGGGGAAGACAGAGGCCCAGAGAACCAGCCTAGAACCAGCTTTAAATGAAGCATGTTTGGCACATCAGAGGCACAGAGCCTGAAAAAATACTCTACCCACATTGAAAGATGCTAGTAGGAGCTTTATGCTCTGGGGTTACTCAGACTTTGAATCCAGTAGCAATTTTTCTACAGATTTGATAAGACTTGTGAAGACTAAAACTGCTGTCTTACTTGTCTTTTCCATTTTTAAAATTTGCAATAAGCAGTAGTGTCCTGAGTCACATTGTATTCATAATCCAAAAGAAAATGAGGTCATAGGTTACTAATTAATTTTCATGAACAATTACCAACTTAAAAACTTAAAATATTTTAGTGTTTATTTTCTTATGGTTCCCAATATCAGTCACACTGGTTGTTTAGAAAGCGCTTATCTCTAATGTGAGCTTTTCCTCACCAAATAAATACATAGAAAGTAGATCTGAAAAAAGTTTGAGATGAACCTAATGCAATAAAAGCTAAATGTATTTCATCTCTGCCCTTGCTGAGGGATGTTGTGTATGTGCTACAACAGATCTGAGGTCTGACTTGAGATCTTTGTGTTGTTATTTTCTGATACATTGTCAGATCCCAATCAACAATGAGGATTATCTCCTGTCAGTGGACTCTTGTGGCTGTAGCTGTGGTTTCAGTCACCATGGTGTTCTGCACTAAGACCAAACCTACAGCGAAACCAAAGTACCTGTACACAAAGAAGCCCGTTCCACAAGTCACGCCGCACAACCCTGTCACAACCAGTGTCCCCAAAACTCTCAAGATAGTGGTGACGCCAAACCCCGTGCAGCCTCAGCCACAGCCGCCGCCTCCGGCGCAGCCCACCGCAGTGAGGACCACCTACGTGAACCACAACCTTCCACAGCACTACAGTGAAAACACTGAGCCCACAGGTGTTGGTCCTGACAACTACACCCTGGACTACAATGAGTGCTACTTCAACTTCTGTGAATGCTGTCCCCCTGAGAGGGGCCCCAGGGGGCCGAAGGGAGAAAGAGGCTCAGCAGGTATCAAACTAAATGATGTTGTGTAAATGGTATTATATTACATGAAAAGCACTTGTCTGTATGTGCGTGTGTGTGCGTGTGTGTGCGTGTGCGTGCGTGTGTGGGTGTGTGTGTGTGTGTGTGTGTGTGTGTGCGTGGGTGTGTACGTTTGTTTTTAATACCTTGTGGGGACCATTTTCCTGACACTACGTTGTGGGGTCCCACTGCTCCTTGTGGGGACCGAAGCCTGGTCCCCACAAGAGGAAACACTGTTTTTGGGTCAGGGGTTAGATTTAGGAGTAAGATGTGAATTGAGTTTTGGTTAGGGTTAGGTATGTAATGGATAGGGTTAGGATAAGGATAAGGTTTAGGCTGTAGAAATGAGTAGAAGTCAATGGAAAGTCCCCACAAAGATAGCCACACAAACATGGGTGTGTGTGTGCGTGTGTGTAGCTTCAGGTAATTATTTTTTCTTTTCCAGGACTACCTGGTGATATAGGGCCTGCGGGACCACAGGGTATACCTGGACCACCTGGCATAAGTGGTCCAATGGGTTTTAAAGGAGATAAAGGTACATACAATCAAATAAAGTAAAATTTATTGTGACAATGTGCTTCATGATAGAAATAATAAAACATGTTTTATTAACAAATATAAGGCCTTTTTATTTGTAAGACTGTTCTATGTCACAAAAGGTCACTTCACAGATTAAGCACGACACAAAACAAAAAATAACATTTAAGACTGAAAAAATGCAAAGAATATCAAAAGAGGAAAAGGAGTTAAAATCAGGCAAGTTACAGTGCTTCCAAGAAAAATTGTGGATGACTGTGATTTTCTTTAACCAATAAAATGTTCCAACCTGAATACTTTCCAGTCTTCCAGAACTAATAGTTTGTAGAACCACTTTTCCCTGCAGTTGTAGCTGCAGTATGTCACCACCAGGTTTACATACAGAAAGATTGAAAGTTTTGAAAATTCTTTCTTGCAAAATAGCTCAATCTCAGTCTGATTGGATGAAAAGCAAACAGTTATGGAACAAGAAACATGGTAAGAGTTGAGTTTAGAGAAGCTAAAGCTGGGTGTCTTTTGCATAGACATGAAAGTTGACACCGAACTTGCAGAAGATAAGGTAAAAAGGAAGGAGCCACATGACGAGCAAAAGGGGGCCAAGGATAGAACCTTGTGGAACAACAATGGGAATTGACATTACTTTATTTTAAGGTTTTGATCTGGATTTACAAGTTTTGGGTAAAGAGAGTTTACAAAAACTTTGGTATTGGTGACACCAGAAGCTATGTGTCTAATGCCGTTTGTGTAGCATTCAAAAACAATCAACTTTGTACCTTACTTATTTAAATGAAACTTTCAGGGGATAAAGGTGAGAGAGGACACCCTGGAACATCAGGCCCACCAGGCATTCCAGGAAAACCAGCACAAAAAGGTACACAATTATTCAGATGGTTGCTTACATCTCAAATACAGGTGCATTTGATTTATTCTGATACCCTTTTGAAACTTTTCAGGCGAAGCTGGCCTCAAAGGAGAAAAAGGTGGTGTAGGATTTCAAGGTGCCAAAGGTGAACAAGGAGAAAAAGGAGACCATGGCCAGAATGGAACTGCTGGTGAGAAAGGGGAACCAGGACCGGAAGGGCCTGTTGGACCTCCAGGAACAGCTATGGGCCAGGGTCCTAAAGGAGAAAAGGGAGATAAAGGAGACTGTGGCATATTTGGGGAGAGAGGTCCTAAAGGTGACCGAGGGGAAACTGGTGCCCCGGGCATTCAGGGTGCGATGGGAATTCCAGGATTACATGGCAAACATGGGACCCCTGGGCCTGTCGGCATTAGAGGGGATCCAGGACACCCTGGACCTCCAGGAGAGCCAGGAGTGTCAGGGCCTCAAGGGCCGCAAGGGATACGAGGGATGCCTGGGCCAAAAGGGGACAGAGGGTACCCTGGCGTCAGAGGCGAGCGGGGCTTTCGTGGATTAAAAGGAGCGAAAGGTTCAGGAATGCTTCAGAAACGTTCTGCCTTCAGTGTCGGAATCTCTCCAAAGAAATCTTTTCCTCCCTCTGGCTTCCCGATCCGCTTTGACAAGATATTCTACAATGAAGAAAACCACTTCAACATGAGCTCCAACAGCTTCACGTGCGTCCACCCCGGGGTTTACGTCTTCTCCTTCCACATCACTGTGCGTAACCAGCCTCTGCGAGCCACGCTGGTGGTGAACGGGTTACGGAAAGTCAGGACTCGGGACTCCCTATATGGCCAAGACATCGACCAGGCATCCACTCTGGTGGTGTTAAGACTGGCAGCTGGAGATCAGGTCTGGATGGAGACTTTCAGAGACTGGAATGGGGTTTACGCCAGCAGCGAGGACGACAGCATTTTCTCCGGGTTTCTGCTGTACTCAGACAAAGCCTGAAGGTCTTTTTGTTTGCAACACCAGCAACTTCTCTCTTCTGCTGAACTGTTACAACCTCACCACATGGGTGAGAACACCAAATACTGAGGGTGCTACTCTGTAACTGTGAATTATTTGTCTGTAAGTTTGTTATCATCAAACGTCTGGTTCAAATTCTCTCATTTAGAAATTTCTAAATAAACCAACCACTCATGACCTCAAGAGACAAACGTGCAGCCCTCAGCAAAATGGACAGCTACAATGACAGAAAATCAAGATTTAAGTCATAATATGGGAAAGGAAGTGCAAAATGAGTGTATGAAACAGAAAGTAAACATGACAGAAAAGAAAAAGCTAGTAGATATATAAGATAAAACCAATGTTTATATAAATAAAGAGTTAATGTGAAAGAACTGCTTGTCAATAATGTATGTAGTTCATGCAGCCATACAATCTCACAAAAACATCCCTTTTAAGTGAATTTTGGCAACATGGTCAATGGTCTAAAAATTTCTCTCTTCCTGTAAAAGGAACTCTGTTTTTCCCCCAGGTAAATGCTAACACACGATGAGCTTTACACTTCAAACACAAACATCTGCTGTCATCTTCTTCCTTATGTGTCTTTTGCACTTTCTTTATGTTTACTGGACATGTCCAGTGCCAGGAGAAATTATTATCATCCCTTCAAATTTTCCACATCTTGTTGGATTAGAGATTTATTCAAAAACCTATTTGAGTACAGTTCTATCTAAAAAAAAAAGAAAAAAAGAAAAAGAAAAGAAAATCAACACAAAACAATCCATAATTGTCATATTTAAAAGATCCTTTCAATATTTTTTGTAAATGTATAAAACAAATATAATAGATTAATAATTGTTAATAATAATAATGGATAATAGTAATACTACTACTACTACTACTACTACTACTAATGATAATAATAATAATAATAATAATAATAATAATAATAATAATAATAATAATAATCCTTTCATGCATGAATTATGATCCTTTGTCAGGATTCTTTTTCCCAATTTAAAAAAAAAAAATTCTTAAGGCATTAAAAAAGGTAGAAAAAAATTATTTTATTATTTTTTTGGTGATCAATTGTAATCTTCTCCAAATACAAAGTTGTTATTTGAAAAATACATCAGTAGTATTGTTCTTTAGAGGTCTGATGTCACAATATTTTTTTACCTGCATGAGTCGTCTACAGTAGAAGGAGGGACTGGGTTGGTTGGCGTGCTTTTTTGTCTGTTGAATAATTTCTTGCATTTACAGCTGATGGCCAGTAGCTGATAATGTATTTTATGATGCTTCAGTGGTGTGTGTGCATTTATAACATAAAAATTCACAAGAATCACAAGAAAATGGCTTTTAGATAGCTGTCCACTGTAGTAACCACTATGCATGAAAGGATTCATAATAATAATAATAATAATAATAATAATAATAATAATAATAATAATTGCTAAGCTTGTTTGGTCTTTCCAGAGATATGTAATTTAATTTTATTCAGGGGTCCCACTGTCTGATCTTGCTGCAGGAACAGATATTTCCTGAGTCTTTACAGATTGTGGTCTTTACAGATGA
The DNA here is from genome assembly GCF_051168715.1 of Poecilia mexicana. NCBI lineage: Eukaryota > Metazoa > Chordata > Actinopteri > Cyprinodontiformes > Poeciliidae > Poecilia > Poecilia mexicana. The sequence goes on along the minus strand of NW_028263382.1, from coordinate 27,711,144 downwards.
ATTGCTAAATTAGTTCAGGGGCATCTTAGACTCAGGTTTTCGGAAAATGTTTTTATATTTGCCCACTGTTGTTTAAGGGTCAGGGTTTTTTTTTCTCCAGGTGTGATGCTTGACGGTTAGACCAAATGTTCTGTTTTGGGTTCATCAGACCAGACGATTCATTTTCTTGGTCTGTAAATCTCCCAGGTGTGTTTCGACAAAATATCCGTCCGGTCACTGCCATAAAGGATTGGTAGTTTGAGAATTAGCAGTGGTTGATTTTCTAGATGTTTCCATCTCCACAAATGAAAACTGGATCTCTGCCTAAAAAACTACAAGGTTCATGATTAATCTTTTGACTGATGCCCTTCTTCCCTCAGGATTCAGTTAGCGTTTGCAGCCAGATCCAGGAAGAGTTTTGGACCCAAACTTCTTCCATATTCAAATAATTTTGGTTAAAACGCTTTTTGGGACGTCCAAAATCTGTTTTTTGACATGATTTAGTCTCCGAGATCCACAGACAATGTATTTGACTTAATTGCTTTAATATGAAAGCACATATAGACAAGTGCGGATGATTTCAGATGACTTTACCATCAATGGACTCAAATCAAGTTGAAGAAGCATCTCAAGGATGCAACCCTTATGTTACATAATTTTCTTAATATCCAAGAATATTTGAAAACATGTTTCCACTGCTATTTTTTATGCAGAAAACCACTTTATAATCAGTTCCAGGATATGTCTGTAACATAAACTGTGGAAAACACAAAAGGGTGTAAATAATTTCTGACAACACTGTAACTATCTTGACTGTCAGCGAGTGTTAACTAAGCAAATAATGTCTGTGATCTGCTATTGTTTTCAAACTTTTATCTGATATATTTTTTTCTAGTGCAGAAGATTCTAGTAATATCTATCGGCAAGTTAATCCCACATGTTTTCCAATATTTAAAATGTTTTCATGTGCTGTAGGATTGTAAAAAAGAAAAAAGTTTATTGAAAATAAAGTCAACTGTTCATGCAGCTTATCGAAAGTTTTATTGGGTTAAAACACAATATTTGTTCTTTCTTACTGTATTGAACATTAGTTTCATGAGACTCAGACAAAACTGATGCGAAGAATTATTAACACATAACTATTACAGCAGAACAGTAGGGTGGTGTTAATAATTGTTAGAAAGCCTCAGAGTATTGCTCTGCTAGGTACGATGGTACGGTTTAAAAGGAGTTTCCAGGTACAGCTGGTAAAAAAAAAATCACAGTTTTTCATAGTAGATATATTTCTAAAGGTGCTATTGACATGAGATTTTCACCTGGTATTGATAACAACCCACATAATCCATACATAGAAATTAAGTTGTGTGTCATAATGTGAAAAGTACTGAAAAGGATGTGGAAAAAAGTCACAGAAAGCCAAGAAACCAGCTGAAATCTACCAGTGATTAGAAAACCATCCTGCCCCTTGTTAGGACCAGTCCAAAATGACGGCCTATAGAAGGGTGAGTCATTACCAAGGCGTCACACAAGCAACATCTCATGATTGGTTAAAAACAAAGAACTGAGGTTGTTACCAACACCTGGTGAAAATTTCATGTCAGTCACACCTTTACAGGACTTTCTAAAATAGTCCCCAGGACACACCCTGAGGCTCTGGGGTTTGCGTTTGGCCTGGCAGCCGGTCTGAAGTCGGCAGACTGGTTGGGTCTGGAGCCTCAGACGGGCTGGGACTCTCTGTGCGCTGATTGAAAGACGGTGTTGAAGCAAAGTATTTGGGGGATGCAGGCTGAGTCTCAGGAGCCGAGAAGGTGTGTACGGGTGATCTGGATGTCATCTGATTTCTGTGATGAGGATGGGGAGGCATCAATGGTGGCCCTGTAGGGTCAAGTAGAAGGTCACCTTAGAAGTCCAGCCTGACTTCAAAGTGCTTTTTTCACCACGAAGTGTAATAATCAACAGAGCAGATTTACTCTTAAGCACCTGTGACCTCTCCGAAGCTCCGGGGCTCGCTCCACCTCACGATATCCAGCTTTGGCACCTTGGCTCTGCAGCTGTACCATCCTGCAGCCGTATTGACGTGCATGTGGTTCAGGGAGGTTGCCGGCCCCAGCAGATTGTTGTTCTTGTAGAAATAGTAATTTACAGGAGGGGCTGGGGCAGGGGCGTTGTACTGGACGTGGCAGATGAGGTTCATTTTATTCCGTCCAAGCTGGGCGTTGTCTTTGTCAATCTCCAACACCGGCTTGGCTAGAACCTCTGAGATAGATCAAATGAAGAAACAAAAGTTACTTACAAGTTAAATCTCTGGGGATTGGTTTCTGGTACTGGTCCGTATCTCGCTAAACATAAACGTTTAACTCACCTAAGATATTCACCAGAGTGGGAACTGACATCACGGAGTGTGTACGTCGACTCAGGTCCCAGGATACCCTGCATGAGTACCTTCCTTCATCCTCCAGGGTGACATGGGGGAGGTGGAAATTTAAGCTGCTCCCGCTCTGCACCATCACTTGAATCCCGTCTCTGTACAAGATCGTCTGGTGGACGGGAGCGTTCCCTCGGAGATGGCATTTCAAATCCAGGGCATCTCCAACGAGGACAGAGCGTTTTGCCAATTGTAGGATGGCAAATCCTCCTGAAAAAGACAAAGAAAAAAGTTTTCCCTTAGTCATTTAGTGAGTGATGGGCTTTTAATTGAGGGTATTTGATAGAGGAAGCTTGATTTTGCAGTTCAGTGTAGGAGTGAGCATTTATCGTATCGTTTATCATTTATCACAATAAATGTATTTTAAGTATTTTGATATATTGTTGTCATAATAAATTTCAATTATTGATGCTTATTAAAACCCATGAATGTCTGCATTATAAGGATTGTTTTTACTGTTTTCTCCAGTTTGTTCAATAAAAACATATCAATTATTTTGAAAATATGACTAAATGCAGCTACTGTTTGCCATTTAGTGATACAAATCACGTTTTTTTTTATGTGACTGATGTCCAAAAGAAGCATAAAGAGGGACTTTTCAAATGGGTAATGTTTTTCAAGAAATATAATTTGGTTTTACATGACCGAGCAGTTACATAAAAAAAAAAAAAAAAGTAAATAGTTCTTATCGTCACTTTTATCGTTGTCACAATACCGTGATAAAATTTTAAGTCACCACCAGCCCCTGGCTCAGTGCTAAAGAAGAAGTTGACCAGGTCAGGAAGAATTTGCCGTTTGACAGTTTTGGAAATATTGGAAAGAGGAAGAAAAACCAAAAAAACGTTTGTTTCTTGTTGAACACAAGATCTTACCATCAACATGGATCTCATAAGGTAGACTCCTTAGTGTTTTTATGCTTCCCACATCCGTCTCTTTCTTTCCTTGGCAGGAATATTTGCCGCTTTCTTTAACGTTGGCGTTCCACAGCTGGAATATCTCGCCAGTCTGTGGAAGCTGCACAGATCCCCTGAACCACAGGTAACCCCAGGAGGCCTGGTAAGGATCAGGGATGATGCATCTCAGGCTCAGACGTTCCCCACTGAAGATCCTGGAATCTCCCGAAACGATCTCCACGACGGCCCTGTACGAGGTTGAAGTGGGAACTGCAGAGAGAAAACAAACCGTGTGTCAGGGGGAAAAAATATGATTAGCTGCTTACCATAAAGTCATAAACTATCATCTGAAAGATTTATAAATTTTTTCCCAATGACGTAGTTGTATTAAGGACTTACCCTCAGACACTATGAGCTGTGGTAACAATGAAAGAACTGAAACAGAGAGTGATAAAGGTTTAGTGAGAGCAGATAGCATCATGTTATCAAATATGTTAGATCATATCAAAGTAATCAAAATTAAAACCTACCGAGGAATGAAGTTACCGCTTCCATTGTGCTCAGTTTGTGTGTTAGAGTCAGATAAGACTGAATGCTTTATTCTAATAAAAGGAGAAGTGAAATTGTCTTCACACAGGATGTCCTCCATCCCAAAAAGTGCTGTCTCATCAATTGTTTGTTTTATACTATTTAATATAAAAAAAAAAATGCTTCATTTTCATTAAACATATTTGGAAATATTCGACTTTAACGTTTGCCGGATAAGTCACTAAAATTTTAGTCAGTAGCGGTATGCAGAACTCTGAGCTCGGCTATTGTTTCGTCCCCTCAACAAATTACTTATATTTTACTTTTTTTAAAAGTTATTGTTGTTTTGACCTGTTATAAACCGTGTCACAGGATTTCCTCCATCTCTTCTTAGGTATAACTTAATCATGGAAATTTAGCAAAACAATGGAAAGGGGAACTGAAAATCCCACCCAAAACTCCTCTCAGAAGTCATATCTTCCTATGAACTGGGCCAACACCCACTGAGAAACCAAAACTAATAATGAAAAGAAACAACTAGTTTATCAGAACAGAAGTTGAGTGAAGGAGCGTTTATTTTACACTCTTCAATAAACAGGTGGTGGTGAATTATGTAGCTGGGACACTATTCTGTTTGCAGTATCCCTGTTCCACTATTGCACATCTGGTCTGGAATTATATGAGGATGTTTATGTAAATAAAACCCATTAAGACTTTTTTTATTTTACACACGTTACTCTAACAGAGTCTGATCTCCACCTAAACCAGGATGCCGCTCATTTTTATTGGCCATGTTAAATAAAAGTCTGACAACTTAAAGAGATGGTTACAAAATAAGTCCAAATGTCAAAGCAAATACTTGATATCAACATTACCCAATTTCATTCCATTCTACTATCCTTTTCATTGATGAAGATGCACTCACCTCAGCATACCGAAGGCTTGAAGTGGCTGACACGGCAGAGGAATTTTCACTATAAACTCAATACTTATATGACTCAGAGGAGCACTGAACTTTCAGCCCAAGATGGACATGAAACTATTAACTCTTCTCTAGCAGTTTCTTTGTCAATTTTGCTGACCACACAATTGTAATTTACGTGAGTATAAGTTAAAAGAAATTAGCACATTTTGTGAAATATCATGTCCCGTCACTTCTGAAATATGTGAGTTTTGTATAGTACATGTCCTGGATGGATGGTGTAAAATTTGGCACTATGGTACCAGAACAGCTCAAATCTGTGCCACTTTTTCAGGTATTGTGTTTTTTTTGTTTTTTTTGCTGAACTCTTAACTCAGACTGCAAATGTTTACTATTTCATCAGTTTCTTGTTCAATGTGCAGAAAATTACCGTGGTACATTCTCAGATTCATAAAATCTCAGAATTTATGTTTTAATGAGGAAGCGTGACTCATGCCAGTGCGGTAATGTTAAGTCATGAAAAACAGCAGCTACACACATACGAGTACAGAGTTTCGATTTTATTAACCACTGTCGTTCCACTCCCGTAGATGTAGGTAGATGAAAACTCTCTCAATAAATTATGTCTTAAATTAAAGGCAGTTTTGAGTTAATCTCTCCAATCTGGAACTATAACAAACCTATAATCAAACAAATGGGTTAAAACACTTGTTCAATAACTTCAGCTTTCAGTGCAAAATTAAAAAGGTTTTCAAGCCATAGCGGTGTAGTACAAGACCAGGCTTTCAAACGGCAGGTGCATACTGCTCTCCGGATGCAAATGTCATTGCAATACAATAAAACAAAAACAAAGCTCAAGTGTAAAATGTGTGCCTATTGCATTTCTCTCATTGCGAGTCTGCCAAAATACAGACTTTCCTATCTTTAAAATCAAACTAAACAACAAAAGAAAAATAACTACAATGAAGCAACTAAAGCTGTAAGGGTGACTGCTTTGTCCTGCATTTGCAGGAAAACAAGATATTTCTTTTGTTTTGGTCTAAAATATTTGACGGAGCAAATGGTGATAAATTGTTTAATCTAAGACGTTTATTTTTTTTTAGTGGAGATGTCGGCCTCTTGGAAACCAGATCGCTCGTCGTGTTACGCGGCATCCATGCTCATTCGCCACTGTAAATATTACAGGTTTAAACTAATCAAAGAAATGTCGATATATTCTGACACTTTATAGAAAAATAAAATCTGAACATCCAGCTGATGATGACGGGTCATAAAAACCGGACTAGACAGTATTTGGACGTACTGGTGCCGATTATTTTTCTTCTTCGTCTTCAAATTGTCGGGAACAACATGCAGCACACATGCACGCTTATCCACATGCACAGTCATTGTGCACACACACGCACGCACACACATACACACACACTCTCTCTCTGGTTATTTCTGGGAAATACAAGCTAAATTCAGCACGAAACACAGGCATGACTTGAAGAGCAACATTAGTAATAGAGGAGTTTGATCATTCAGATTTTTACACGTCTTTCTTTTTGGTTTCTAAACTGGAATTTACTATCCTATTGTTTGGTTAATTTTTTTTTTCTGGATGTTTTGCATCATGGCTGAAGGTTTAGGACTCAAACACGCCATTTATCACTACTGTACAAATGTAACAGCTATAAAAAGTACTGAGGTACTGTAGGTAGTGGAAGAGGAGAAGTTTTTTGGAAGAGCTTATAGTGGAGTGTTTTCCTCCGTTGCAGTGAAAGGAACCACACAAGATGGTTGGGGTCTGCCCTGATGCGCTCCACTGCTCCGTCTCATGTGGAGCTATGGTTAAATTTACTCACTTATTTGTCTCTTTTTGTGATGAGGTAAACGAGAACAATGCAAAAACACTAAGTCTTACCAAATATTTTTGGTCTAGTTTCTTGTGCAAATATCTTAGTAGAATTGAAATAAGGCAAAACTAACTTACAAGTAACTTTTCAGCAACATACGGGAGCTTATTTTAAGTAAACAATTCCTTAAAATTGAAGAAAAAGCTCCAGTTCCACTGGCAGATTATTTTCAACTTATTTCAAGTATACTAAGATACTTGCACTAGAAACCAAAACAAATATACTTTGTAAGATTTTTTTTTTTTTTTTTTTTTTGCAGTGAAGATCGTTGCGCCTTTACAGCGAAGCCATCATCTGGTCTACCTCCTTTGAGGAGGTAAAGCACTCAGTTCAAATCCAATAGTTGAGTTACTACTCAGCGTGTTTTTATAGCTTCTAAGGGAACAGATGGATGGATGAACACTCCAGATCCAGACGCTACATGTGCTTACGGACGATAAAGAGAACACACGGGAAGATGGAGTAGAACCTCCAGGTGATTTTTCTGCAGAGCAGACGTTTTCCTATTAACCAGCAAACACCTGAGGCTGCAGCGGCGGGGGCAGCAGCTCGTTCTCTACATTTTCAGAGTCGATCGCGGACGACGCTGCGGCCGCCGGCGTCGTCGTCGTCCCGCCGGCCGCGTTCGTTGTGGTGCTTTGGGTGTCGAGCGGAAAGCTCTCCAGCGCGCTCTGCACTTTCTGCTCCACTTCATCTGTCCAGTCTATTAGGTCGCTCTCCAGCTGCCGAGCCTTCTCTACGACCCGCTCCTGCCTCTCGCCGAGTCCGGTCAGCAGGTCCAGGCTGCTGTGGACCTGGGTAAGGGCTGCGCCGCCTGCGGACGAGGCGGAGGCAGCGGTGGGCCGTGGCCAGTTCGGAGACGCCTGGCCCGACATGTAGAGCTCAAACTCCTCAGAGCTCATGTTCAGAGACTGACCGTCCAGTTTCTCTATGAAGGCCACTGCACAGCACTGTGGAGAGGAGGCACAGAGAGATGTTAATGACAATTATATCATGGACCCAACAACAACGCTCTTTAGACCTAGATTCGTTTAAAAAATGTTTAATTTATTGGGGATTAACAGCAATGAGATAGAGAATACATGATGTGGGCTAACAGCTCCCCCTGCTGGATGCTTTCATATTCTAAACCTTTAGGGACTGAAATGTTAGGCTCAGGAGGACTGCGATACACTGATAAAAAAAATACCACAAATTACTTGATGTCAGGAATCTTGAGTTAAATATAAACAAAACAAAATGGTTTCTAAGCCAGAGGTAAAACATACAGGTAATTTCAAAAAGTCATTTTTCCAGACTCAAATGTACAGATTTTTCTTAAAGACAAGATTTTGGCCTATTTTTCTAAACGGGGTTAAAAGTCACAAATTAAGCACTAATGTTCACAAATAGAGATCACAAATTTTGCTGCAGTAGTCAGGCTTTAAATAAGCAATCTACAAAAAAAAAAAAAAACAACAACCTGAAGCGACGGATGGACAGTTAGCTGGATGGATGGATGAATATAAAAAACAGACTGATGGATGGATCAACAGGTGAATGGAAACACTTCTATAACACTGTTGTGTCTCATAAAATGAATTTGAACTCACTCAAACTGGAGCCACGCTTTAATAGAAGTATATATATTTATCATATCGACAATATTACATTGAATAAAATAGAATTTTTTTTAGAATAACTATGTGTTTATCCACAGCAGTAGAGTAGATCTTTTTTTATGTTTTTATAAGAATTGCACATAAATGTCAAAATAAAAAGACACAAGACCGTTCATGTGTAATGTCTCTGCACTTCTAATATTAATTCTCTCTTCATGAAAAGATGTCAGCAAAATTTCAACCCCTTTCAAGACTGTGCTCAAGGCCGGACAATGGTTTGCATGTTGCTAAACACGTTCTTCTCATTTCCTCACCAGGTTAGTGAAGTAGTATCCGTCCTCTCCGGTCATGAGTCGGCTGGGGTTGCAGAAGCGGGTGATGTACTGGATGTTGGACTGCAGCCGCGGAGGGTTTGCCTTCAGCACGATGTAGATGAGAGTGGGGAGGAAGTCGTCGGCTGACGCGGCCTCCTTCTTGCTCACTTTGATGGCGTTGAAGATGTGCTTGCTGCACCGGGTGATGCACGCCAGCTTGTCTTTGGGTACCTGCTTTGAGTCCATTTCAATTATATCTGAAATTAGGCAGACATGTTAGAAGAGGAGTGACGTAACTTGAGTAATCAGGCAAAAACAAACCCAGGTTGAGACTCACCTGTAATAGCTTTGACTACGCTGTCCGAGACCTCTGGGATCTCTTCGTCCACCGGCACACACAGCATTTCTATGGTGACCCAGTGCAAATCTCTGGAACCAAACACAAACAGAATAATGTCACATTTACTGTCTTTTTTTTCTTCTTCTTCTTTTTTAACTAAAATCGCTGGAGTTTATGTTCTCAAACCTGATTCTCTTCTGAATAGCCAAGTCTTTCTTCTCGTCGTCTGTGGTTTCGGGACAGAAAACCTCCGTGTAAAGTCGGGTCATCATGTACTTCTCCACTTCATCCATCACCCTCTCCACATGCTCTGTCGAACCTGTTACACCGCAATCCGATAAATACTTTTCACAAGCGCTATTCAATCTGGAAAGACTCAGACGAAGAAAAAGGAACAATTAAAAGATTTAATGAAAGCAATGAATAACAGTTCTTTGGCGCTCGGGCCCCGGCAGCTGATTTGAGCTGAGATTTGATGTGAACTTGATGAACATCCCGATAACCGATTAGGGATGCTCTCCCCCAGGACCCGACACTGGTGGTGGTGGTCTGGAAAGGGTGCCATCCTGGAGAGCAGAAGGATGTGGGTGGAGAAGGGGCGGTGGTGGGTTGAACGCAGCTGGGAAGCGGCTGACGGCTCGGGTGTGGATCCTTTTATGCAGAGCTTGATTGATGATTGGACACACCGGGTGAGGTCCAGTGCTGAGGTCGGAGATGAGCATAACACCGATGGGCGAACGGAGGGGATGGAGTCTTCCAGGTTGAATTTTCGCCATCAGCTACATTTCTCACTGTATGGTTTTTACTAACAACAAAAAAAACATATATTTGACCGCTGAAGCACCTTTGAACTGGTTCTGAAGTCGGTCCGAGAGGTTCTGGTAGAAGTCTTGCACACACTCCGACAGCTCGTCGGCTCCCATGTCCTGGAAAGGGACAGAAAAATACAAGAAGTCGGAATGAATCGCATTCAGATTTCACACTGATTGCAAAAGAGGCATCCCGATACAACTTCTTCACTTCCGATACAACACCGATATCGATCTGATGTGATATGAGCACGAATCATGCTTACTTTCATTGCTGATTTTGTCATGTGGAAAGTTAGAAAAAGGCTTGATCACGTGATATTACTCAAACAGAGAACAATACTCGACAACAATAGGTACAAGAACAACTGACACATTTGTTACTAACTAATGGTTCCTCAGGTGGGATGTAAACAGTGCTGGATGGAAATCCTGGGGCAGACTAAATGCTGCAGAATACTGCTTCTATTGGCACGATTACAACTGAGATTTTAGATGCAGACCGATATAATCAGACATTCGGGTTTTTTTTTGTTTTTGGTTGATATCAGAAAACAGAAAAACAAAAAACGAGTGTATCAATATCTGATCGGAACAACTCTAGATCAATGTCATCTTAATAACTTAGGCAGCAAGATCAGCAATAAATGCTGTAAACATTTTTAAACTGCTTACTTATCATAAAAACAAAACAACCTTTTGTTTTTCTTAAAGGAAATTACATCAAGGTAAAAGTTTCAGGGGAAGACGTTCCAAGATTTTAGGACTATTCTTTGAATTTCAATGAAATATCAAAACTGAAGTGAAAGCATCTGAATGTTGCAGTTTACAGCAGTTTGAAAAGCTTTTTTTCCCCTATGTCTTAAAGGTTTTCTAATTCATTTTGGATTACTTCATGCTCAACTATACAAGAAACAACAACAAAGAAACAGGAAGTTGGTGGCTGTAAAATGACTAAATGTGGAGAAGTTCAAGGGGTTATGCTTTTACTTTACGCTTATCACGTATCATCAAAAAGTTGACTTATTCAAGGATATATGATCCTAAAATGTGTAATCTTTCAATGAATGGTGGCAGACGGTAATGAAAACGATGCAGTGAATTAAAAGCTTCCTCCTCTTTAAGAGCCGTCTGAGTGAGAGCATAAACGTGACCATAAACGTGTAACAAGTTGAAATGGGAGTAATAACCAGGCCACCTGGACGGATCAAAGCTCACCCGCTTGTACACCATGTCCTCAGTGAAAGCCCGACACTGCTTAAAGATTTCCCTGCCAGACTTCACCGACTTCAGAAAATCTATGAACTCTCGCGTTGCGCGGTCACTGTGTGGAATGGGCTGGCGACTGGCTGAGGAGCTGGAGCTCGGAGTCGACTGAGCGTCGGCAGCACCGGCATCTGGGGGAAGACAACAACAGACAATAATTTTATAGGTTTGTATTTACTGTGCTGCAGTCTTTGTAAGTGTCAGTAGGGCTTTCTTTCAATCATAAATATCCAGGGATATGGGTAAAATGAAGGGAGAACAAATCTACAATTTTGATAACTAGGTTTAACTGGAATTTATATGTGATTGCATTGAAATTATTTTTCTGTAGCTCAAGGTGTCATTTGTTGGTGAAATGTCGCTGTGTAAATAAACTGAATTAAATAACAGGCTATGAATTTCGACATTTCCCGCTTTAAAGAGAAGTGAAATTCAGCAAAATCTGTCAGTTGTTTCTAGGTAAATGCATTCAAGAATTTGAAAGGATTTCTCAAAGACCAGGCCAAACACCCAGTTTCAGGTTAATTTGTGATATAGCATTACACACCACATATTAAGCTCCTGGAAGAGAGTTAAGTAATTGTGCTTGTAAAACAGGAAAAAAGGCCAGCAAAAGGCATCTTATCATCTGATTGATATATTTAAACATAAGTTATTGCAACAGTTTTGCACAACAAAAGAGAAAAAAGATAAAGATTTCAAACATTAAGCAAATATTTATGTAATGATTATTTGCGTTTGCACCAATGCGGCTTGTGGGTGGAGCATACGGTTTTGTTACACAGGAGGTGGATCCAGGAAGAAAAATTTTAAAAATAAACTTAGAACCAACCAGTGTGTGTGTGTTCAAGACAGATTACCCTTCTTGGGTGGTGTTTTTGTTGATGGAGTGAAAAACTTTGTGACTGTGTTGACTTTGCTGGACTTCTCCTTTGTCTTTCTTTCTTCAAACTTGTTGAAGGGAGTGATTGCAGGTTGTGATTGTGCCCTCTGATGCCTGCTTGCATATGCTTCCTCTTCCTCTCTCTGCAGCCTGGGAAGATGACGACAGAACAACTGAAAAGCTTGCGAGATGAACAGTAGCACAAGAGCCAAGTTTTCATAAGGTAAGCGGACAGGTCTTAAACACTTTGGTGGCTTTATTTTTTGCAGAAAAGACACGGTGTGAATGCAAACCTTTCAGCAAGAGCCCAGTCTTCTTGAATTTGCCTTTGCTTTTCTCGCTGATTTTCCTCTCGCCAACACTTTGAGCACAGACCCTGCCAGGCTGTGTTGCCATAAAACCCACATCCTTTTGTGCAGAGCAGCTCAGATTGGTCCACATGGATGCCACGTCTCTGGCTCATCGTTCCTCAGTGACAGCTGAGGAACCAGAAAGAGAGAAAAACGTAAAATAGCCAAACGCATCCAAAAAGTTCATCTGCAAGTACATTAATTGCTACTTTGCTCATCAAACTATTTAAAGTATTTCGTCGCTTAAGTCAACAGAAGCTTGAATTTGAACAAATTTTATCATTTGAGCTCTTCTGTCGTTCATTACGTTTAGTCTAAGCGGACTAACTCGAAGACATTTCAACAGGTCTGATGTCAGAGGCACATCTTGTCTAAAGGAATGTACAGCTATCAGCTAAGTTAGCATTAGCTCGTATACACGAAGACACTTAAACTATGTAAATACTCTTTGTCAGTTGGTGACACACGCTATAAACAATTTCTGACATATCATCGTAATACTAAAGAATGACGTTTAAGCTGAAAACAACGTCTCGTTCTCAAAAACACAAAATTTACAAGCTAATTAACTGTTTGCCAATCATTAGCCACTGCTACTTGAGCTAGACTACTGTCACATACATAAATGTTATTTACATATTATTTGTATGAATTGTATGTAAACATACGGTCTTATTCGTCTCAAGGGGTTGGTTATCTGGTAATTTTGTCACCGCAGTTTCCAGCCTGTTGGTGGTGGATAGATTTACATCAGCTAAACAATTAGCTTCGTCTTGGAGCCATCTTCTCTGACAGATTCTTCTTTGTGGGTTTAAAAATTAAAGGGAATCTTTTGTCTCCCCCTACCGTTAGCTTTTGGATCGACAAAAAGTAATTTGAGTAAAAACAATTAAACTTATGAACTTCTATTGCAAACTTTTCTTATTAATAATAACGACAACACAAACAACAATAACACACTCACCTAATTGTATTCAACAAAAATAAACAATTTAGAATAAAAGAACTGAAGTGACATTAAGCTAGATGGTCTTTCATTAGGTTACAGTGCTATTGTTGCATCCTAGAAGTATTTTATTTAAATAAAATAAAATAAAGTATGTTTTTTCTAAATTTATGGATAAAACACTATCTTCATTTATTTAATATATTTTATTTGCCCAGTTGTTTATGGCCAGCCGCAGAAGCATCTGAGCTGCGTGCTACGTCACTGAGTGGTTGGATAGCGGACGTGGGTCCGTTGACCAGTTGTAACGTTGTAGCGCGAGGAATAAGAAACGTTGTAACGGTTTCTGTGTGTCTGTGCCTGGCTGCTTCTGAGAAGAACAAATCAAAAAAATAAAGTAGATACAGCGTGGGGCAAATAAAGTTGCCGAAACTGAAGAAGGACTGCTGTCTGATTCATGAGTGCAACACTATAATTTATTTGGCATAAAGAAAAGAGTGCTTCAAAAACTGGATACAGTACATTGTTTTTGGATACTTAAAAGCGTGCGGCTGAAAATAAATCAGGTTAAATTAAGTTGGGGTCACAACAGTTGATGAATTATTTATGTTATTTCAGGAAATCGTTTTTAGGGAAAAATAAAAATACCAGACTGGTATTGCGTAGTCTTCAATTTAAGGAAATGTATTTTTTAAATGTATTTAATTGATTATATTGCTCTATATTCTGTCGGTACACATCATGTTCCAGCTGCCCTATTTCCCAGACAAATGTCCATTGAGTTTCTGGTTTCTGTTTTCAGTTCACTTAGTTTTGAGTTGTCTGTGAAGTGACCTTGTTTTGCATTTAAAGTCACAAACTCGGTCATATATTCCTAAAACTCCCATCACTAGATCTTGTATGATTTTTTTTTTCTTTTTTTCTGTATGGCCTTTGAAAACCATTTTTTTCCCATGCCATTTCAGTGCAAAAATGCATCTGGAATCTCCTCTCCACCCAAAAAAAGAGACTTGCAATGTAACCTAAGTTAAGTTATAATTTTGCCCCTGAACATGTTGACAGGTTTTACAATTGAAAAAGAAAAAAGAAAACAAACAAAAAAAAAACAAGTCATATCATGTTATAGTGGCATGCTTTTACAAAACAGTTCATTTTCTTCATCACGTCAATCTACTCTGCAACTCAGCAGAAAAAAATCAGTTCACATACATGCTATAAACAAAACCATCAAGGCAGAGGAAAATTATTGTGATTGTTTTTTTCAGTCTGCAAGGCAGCAGCTGCTGCTGGAATGAGTGCACATCATTTTTCCTCCAAAGTCACAGCAGCTGGAAAAAAAAAGAAGAAAAAAATATATTGTTACTGAGCTTTTAGTTTTGACCTGCATGTGGTTTTTTTTGTGTGAAGATAATTCACTTTAGATTCACTGGGTATTGTACCTGGCTATGTAGATAAGTTGAGGTCAGAGAAGAGTGTAGGATCTCTATTTTGAAAGTGATCTATCATCTTCTGGCTGGCTTTATCTCCTTTCCTACACACTGAATCAATGAGAGCGCGCGCCTTGTCTGCACGGCTCTTGTTCTCCTCCAGTATTGAGTCTTTCTCCCCATCATTGAAGACTTGATCCCCCAGCAGGTCGTCCAGGAGCTGACTTATTAGTTCTTTGGAGGACTTGTCCACAAAGCTGGTCCTAATCCCCTTAAGTTTATCTGCTAAAAGAAAGAAGAAGATGCATTTACAAAACTGAGATCAGTCTGTTTACATTGAGATACCAGAAATGGTTGTAACTTTTATTTTTGTCTTGTAGCACAGAAAGCCACACCACTGACAACACTACAACTGCTATAACAAACCTTTTAGTCTTTATAGTAGAGCAACAGACTAACTTTCAATATTTCTGTTATTATTTGCAGAATAGATTATATCAGGAAGATTTTGGTTTTATGTGGGGCAGAAGTACAGGGCTGTATTCAGGGCCACATTCATGCAAGAACATGTGATCTTCATGAAAAAATAAATAAATAAAAAACACTTTTTAGGAAACATTCAAATCTATAGGCACATTCTCCTTTAACCCTTTCATAAAAGGTTTTGTTGATGAGCAGAACAAGTTAAAAGGATGCTGGCTGAACTTGACATAAATTGTGGATTTGACAATCATCAAAAGTGAAACTAAACACGCTGTGGTGAGAAAAAGGAAGGAAGACAGTGTCCTTTAAAAAAAAAATACATATAGCTGGTGCTCACAATTTCTAAGGCATTACTCAGTGTTATCAAGTTATCACTCAAGTTCAAGCTAAATTAGCTACCGCTAATTTAAGTTGGACTTTCATGTCGATTTTTGCTTCTTACGTAGCCCAGTTATATATGGGCAAAGACGAACTTCACAAGAACCACTATAAGACAGGTCAGAAATCCGACGACTCATCAAGTTTACGCTAACACGAAACTTGAGGATCGTCATAGAAATTGGAGTGAAGCTTTTGCAGTTGTTTGAATTTAAACCACAAAATCTGTCTTCTTACCTGCCATAGCTGCAAATACGTGGCAGACTTTGTCCGCGTAAACTCCACCCCATGCTGTTTGAGACCCAACCACATAACCAGAAGTCCAAGGCTGCAGCTGCTGCATGAAATGAACAACGACTATGCCTGTTGTTTATCAGCAAAACTAATAACATCAAAACTGTACATGGAAGAAATATAATATATATTTATTGTTTCAACAGCACAACATTAATGAAACTTGAGCTTGTGATATTCTCTTCACTCGTATTAAAAGCATTGTTTTCTTTTATTTTTGGTCGGATGAAACGGATAAAGTCAAATGAAGGTTTTCTAAAAACAATATTGTTCTCTAAGGAATATTTAAAAACCAATAAGCATTACGTTTTTTCCATACTTAAGCGGTAACGCTGTCATTACAGCTGCATTACTGACGTTCAGCCTTATATCCAACAGGAAGTCATCCAGCGCGCATTACCCGCAGTCAAGCAGGAAGTTTGCAAGTTTAAGTTTTTGATGTACATACATTGGGAAATTTCAGTGATACAAAAACAGAACAATGGCAGGTGAGAGGAACAACTTTAAGCTCTGCAGATATGAATGGTATTAGATTCGTTTTGGCCACATTGCGCATCGAATAAACCCACAGCTGGCAGCCTGGTTATATCTATCTGAATTGTGACAGAAGTCAGTTATTGTCTCAGATCTGTACAGTTTATGATTTTAGACAATTAGCGCGAAATCGTTGAGCTATACCGTTTGATTTATTTTTTTGCTCGTGACACGCGTTATAGTTTCACTTTGACGATTAATCTTTTTTTTGTTGTATCCCGCTTTGATTATACTTTTTCGGTACAGAAATAAACAAACTGCATGTATTTAAAGGTTTTAAAATTATTTACCGCTTCAGATGCACCAGAGTGTTTACAATATCGCTAACAAAATCAGTCATTGTGAGGCTAAACAATTAGTGCGGCCACGTTCAATGCTTAATAAAAAATGTTTAGAGTACTGGGCATTCCACAAGGTATTCAGAACTGTTTCACACACAAACACAAACTCTAATGTATTCTATTCTTATTTTTATGTACTAAAATAGAACTGTGAAACACAAATAACACTCCTTTACACTTTCAGAGTATAAAACTTCATATTAATCTGCTTCCACGTGACAATATGTAATAAGCTCTAGTTTTATACCCTCATTAAATTATTGATGCTTGTAGTAGCTTTTGAACTGCATCCCTTGTCTATGTATTTATTTTTGTTAACTTTACTGAATTTATTGTAAAGGTTTGCATTATTTGTGTCTGCATCCTTGGAATTTCAGATAAAGAGCTTGAGAGAGTCAGGCCTCTCTTTGTGGCCAAGGTGTCCAAAGAAGTAATAAATCAGCTCCTGGATGGCCTTTTGCATGATGGTGTGTTGAATGATGGGGAGAAGGATGCAGTGGTTGAAGAGAACGACAGCAGAGCGGATAAAGCACGCTGTCTCATCGACAAGGTGAAGAGGAAAGGACATGAAGCCAGCAGCAAGATGATTGCTCACCTGAAAAGTACGGATAATACACTATACTGTGAGTTGGGTCTGTCCAACGTCCAGCCTGGTCAGCCAGGTAAGAGGCTTACACACATTTTCAAAAAAAAGAAAAATTATGTGTGTATGCTGCTGCAATAAGAGATAGTTAAGATTAGAAAGAGATTTTTCACCTCTTTACCAGAGGTGCCAATGAGTGTTGATAATATAATAAAGCAGTCATAAATGTGCTCTAATAAATGTAATGTAAATGCTTCTTTCAAAGCAACACATTTCTATTTATCATGTAGCTGCAGCAGGCCCGGTGGCTCAGAGTGGATCAGCGTCTTCAGTCTCCAGCGTGGAAAAGTTCTGGAAGTCCAAACAGGACAATCCAGAGGTCAGTAATACGTTATCATGGATTAAATGTTTATTTTGATTAAAAAACAATGTAAATACAGAAACCCTGAAAGTGAGTTGTGTGAAAAGTTTTTACTATGTATTACCAAATTTAAATATATCTTTACATGTAGTGAAATAAGTATTTATTTTACTTTGGGATTGATTTTGTTATTTGTATTTTTCTCACTCTGCTGTTGATTGAGTGAAACTAATTTTGCATAATGCAAACATAACATGATAATTAACGACCTCACTTTAACTTTACATATTAGGTTCCAGTTCAGCTCTTTTTTTAAAATCAACATTTACATATTTTTTTGTTTCTTTACGTCTCATTCGTCTCTCAGGTCTATCCTGTGACCCGAACCTCCTTGAGGAACCGCGTAGCTCTGCTGATCACTAATATCAAGTTTTCTGAGGAAAAATTGAACAGAAGGGGAGCAGAGAAAGACGAGGAGAACATGGAGAAACTGCTTTCTAATCTGGGATATGAGGTGGTGAAATACACAAACCTCACTGGAAAGGTACTTTATTCTAGACGGGAGATTAAATGAAACAGATTCTTGTCTGATTAATTAATTAATTATTAACTGGTGACATGATTTTCTGTCTTCTTTCAGGCGATCGATGAGGCTTTAATTGAGTTCACTAAACATCCCAAACTAAAACACACCGACAGCGTGTTTGTGGTTATCATGTCTCATGGGCAGCTGGGGAAAATTCTTGGGGTTGACTGGAAAGAGGACAAACCAGATGAATTTCCAATCAACAACATTTTCAAACACTTGGGCTCCAAGGGCTGTCCAGCACTAATAGATAAACCAAAGGTCATCATCATACAGGCCTGCAGAGGAGGTGACTCAGATCTGCTGCTGCAGATACCAAAGCTCACTGTGAGTTAATTGAAGGATCTCATCTCACCTGATTGCCTTTTTTATGCTTCAGATCAAATAGGAAGCGTTCTGGTCAGTGACAGTCCAAACACAGCGGATCATGTTCCACAACCTGAGGATCTGGAAGCAGACAAGCTTCAATTTGTTCACGTAGAGAAAAACTTTATTTCTCTGCTTTCCTGCACACCTGGTGGGTTTAAAGTGAAACTTTAGATGAACTTATTGTAGGTTGTAACTTCAGTACTTTTTAATCCCTGCTCATCTTCCTTCAGACACTGTGTCATACAGACAACCAGATCGTGGGTCTCTCCTCATCCAGTACATCGTGAAGGTTTTTACCCCAGAGTCGTATCAGGAAGATATTTTTGATCTTTTCAGGAAGGTATATAAAAGCTATGAGTTCTAAAAGGAGTTATTAGAGCACTGCATTTTTGAAGATGAGGTTTCAAATACAAAATATGCAAAAGATGGATGGAACTGGAAAATACTCAAATAATTTATTTCAAAGACTTTCCGAAAGGAAGCATAAACACTATAAATAATTAGTAATAATGATTATGCTAATTTAATCATGAAACTTTTGCTAACTGTTGACACCATTTAATCTCCACAGGTCATTCAGCATGTTGAACAATTTAGGAGCCACGATAATCTACAGATGCCAACAATTGACAGATACTCGCTGTTAAAGAAGTTCTACCTCTTTCAAGGCCTCCTGCACAACGATCACTAATGTCACACGTCTTAGTGTGATTTGAAGCAGCACTGCTAGTACTTTTTATACTTCTTGTTTTGTACTAAAAATAATTTTCTGTACGTTTTATTTGAGCTAGTTTGGTTGGCTAGTTTGAGCAACTAGCCAACCAATTAACAAACAATATGAACTTATTCTCCTGTCAGTCTAGAGCAGAATGACCAAGGGTTTATGATTCTGTGTAATAATCAGTGGATGTTGAGTTATGACAGTGGCGGCTCCAGATATGGTTTTTTCTGCAGGTGTTAAGAAAGGAGCTAAGCATTTTTCTGAGGGTGCTATGAAGGATAATTTCTTCTTACAGTTCTCAACACACGCAGAAGCAAGCACATCTACAACAGTCACCAACAAAGATGATAGTGAATATGTTTGTTGTTTTAAATATATGAAATGCTGCCAAACTGGTAATCATTCCTGTTTTATCCACAATATTCCCTTAAACTGTTGATTTCATCCTTGGAAATTTGGGTGGTAGAAAATGATCCATTTTCACATTATGTGCTCCTTTCAGTTGTTTACATGAAGTGAAATTAGGCATACAAGTTAATTTTATGTTGCGAGATGAGATTTTTTTAAAATCCAATATATAATTACTTGTTGTTTTATTATTATTTTTAATTAGTTGTTGTTTTCAAGTAAAAATATCATAACAATAAAGAATATTATCTTCAATGAAAAGAAAAATAACCTGACATTTTCTATGACCTCCAGGTGGGGCTACTGCATCAGTGGAAATGTGGAGGTTTCTTTATTTCAAATAAAGAGAATCTTTATTAAGCATAAAAATTCCACCACTTTTTGTTAGATTTCAATATACTATGTATTTACTAAAGACATCGTTGACCCAAATGTATAAATACAAATAAATAATATTTCATTTGTCTTTCATGGTGGGTTTGTTAAGGGTTAACCGACTGTCCCGCCATTTCACTGCAAACGTCATGTAGTTTACAAACCATATAGCATCTGGAACAGCTGCGATATGGAGCGAGCTGCGGAGGAGAACGGAGCTGGTACGGAGATGGAAAGGATAAATATTACTGAGAGATGAGGTCTCGTTGATACACTGAATCCAGATAAGAGCTACAGAGGAAGTAGAAAGAACTTGGAGGAGTCTTTTGAGAGTTAGTGACTGTTTTTGAATTGGAAAGGGAGAGCAGCAAAATCTGTGACCCATCTTTTCTTGTGACCGCAGGGGGCGATAGAGCGCAGCTACGTCTTGAAGACCAGCGAGAAGAAGAGTATTTACGTAAATTGCGTAAATACTGATAAATACAGATCCCTCAAAGTAAGGTCACAAATTATTCTGGCCATCATCATCTGTGACCAGTGTGATCCTGGCTATTTGAGGGTTAATTTTTATTTTAACTGTGATACGACTGTAATGTAGAGGTGGCAGAAATATTAAAAACCGTGTTAAAAACTACCAGAGCACTTGGAATCATTGCTTAATCGTTTACCGATTTATTAAGTGGCCACCGTTGGTTTACATATTTTAACGATAGCACATAGGCATTGAGTGCGATGGGCGTCAAACAGTTTTCTGAGTCAAACACAAAGTAATAAATTATATTTTCTCCGTCAATGCGATGGTAAGTGAAGTTTACAATCCCAGACGTATCAGTATTTACGCAGTTTACGTAAATACTCTCCTTCTCGCTGATCTTCAAGACGTGCCTGCGCTCTATGATGGGTCACAGATGTTGCTTTAACAACTGTTCCAGTTGAGAACATTTTGAAAATGAACTTGCTAAAAACAAGACCTGTGCATGAATTATTAAAGCTTGATCATATTTACATTTGGAGCAAAACATATTACTTTTTAATATGGGAGTAGTTACCAGAAAAGTAGAACAACGCAGTGCATACATCTGCCATTTAACCTTTAACATAAACAAATGTGTATTTTTTTCCAGAGGACAGAGTTTCTAATAAGACCCCTGAAAATAACCAAAATTGTACTGACATCAATAAAAGTGCTAAAGCAGATGGATGTCAGGATATCGGTAATTAAAATCAATAGAATCATAAGTTGAAGGGATCTGCATCAATATGTCTATAAAGGTGGAAGTAAGTAGGAATGGTGTTATGCAACAGTGAAGTGTATCGAAAGAAAGATTTAATGAAATTAAAACTATAAAAATGGCTTCCCTGTACTTAGTTTTACACCAGATGTTTTTCTACTTAATTTAAACAATTAAAACAGCTTATGAACCTTTATTGTTTCTTTCCAATTCCAGATAAGGAACTTAAGGGAGTGAGAGATGAATTTGCCCAACGAGTGTCTGATGCAGTGATTAATCAACTCTTAGATTTATGTTTAAAACATGACGTGTTTGATGATGAGGAGAAGGATTCAATCCTGGAGGAGAACCGCACGCGAGCTAATAAGGCACGCGCTCTCATTGACGCGGTGATTAGAAAAGGACCCGAGGCCTGCGAGAAGGTGATTGGTTATCTGGAAAGTAAAGACCAAATGCTTTTCAAACAGCTGGGTTTGTCCAGCGCTCAGGCTTCTCAGTCAGGTAAGTGTTATTATTATATACGTCGATTGGCAGCCCTGAATATTGAAAATATCTTAGAAAAACTTTCTCTTTTATTACAGGAGCATACAGGTGCTGGTCATAAAATTAGAATATTGTGATAAAGTTCATTATTTTCCATAATGTCATGATAAAAATTAAATTGTCATATATTTTAGATTCATTGCACACCAACTGAAATATTTCAGGTCTTTTATTGGTTTAATTTTGATGATTTTGGCAAACAGCTCATGAAAACCCAAAATCCCTGTCTCAAAAAATTAGAATATTATGAAAAGGTTCTCTGAACGAGCAATAAAAATAATCATCTGAATCAACAAAGTAACTCTAAACACCTGAAAAAGATTCCTGAGGCCTTTAAAAACTCCCAGCCTGGTTCATTACTCAAAACCGCAATCATGGGTCAGACTGCTGACCTGACTGCTGTCCAGAAGGCCATCACTGACATCCTCAAGCAAGAGGGTGAGAAACGGAAAGAAATTTCTTAACGAATCGGCTGTTTGCAGAGTGTTATATCAAGGCACCTCAGTGGGAAGTCAGTAGGAAGGAAAAAGTGTGGCAGAAAACGCTGCACAACGAGAAGAGGTGACCGGACCCTGAGGAAGATTGTGGAGAAGGGCCGATTCCAGACCTTGGGGGAAGCAGTGGACTGAGTCTGGAGTAGAAACATCCAGAGCCACTGTGCACAGGCGTGTGCAGGAAATGGGCTACAGGTGCCGCATTCCCCAGGTCAAAGGTCAAGCCACTTTTGAACCAGAAACAGCGGCAGAAGCGCCTGACCTGGGCTACAGAGAAGCAGCACTTTGGACCACTGTTGTTCAGTGGTCCAAAGTACTTTTTTCGGATGAAAGCAAACTTTGCATGTCATTCGGAAATCAAAGTGCCAGACTCTGGAGGAAGACTGGGGAGAAGGAAATGCCAAAATGCCAGAAGTCCAGTGTCAAGTACCCACAGTCAGTGATGGTCTGGGTGCCATGTCAGCTGCTGGTGTTGGTCCACTGGGTTTTATCAAGGGCAGGATCAATGCAGCAGCTATTAGAAGATTTTGGAGCACTTCATGCTTCCATCTGCTGAAAAGTTTTATGGAGATGAAAATTTAATTTGGTCTGGAATCGGCCCTTCTCCACAATCTTCCTCAGGGTCCGGTCACCTCTTCTCGTTGTGTAGCGTTTTCTGCCACACTTTTTCCTTCCTACTGACTTCCCACTGAGGTGCCTTGATATAACACTCTGCAAACAGCCGATTCATTCAGAAATTTCTTTCCGTTTCTCACCCTCTTGCTTGAGGATGTCAGTGATGGCCTTCTGGACAGCAGTCAGGTCAGCAGTCTGACCCATGACTGCGGTTTTGAGTAATGAACCAGGCTGGGAGTTTTTAAAGGCCTCAGGAATCTTTTTCAGGTGTTTAGAGTTACTTTGTTGATTCAGATGATTATTTTTATTGCTCGTTCAGAGAACCTTTTCATAATATTCTAATTTTTTGAGACAGGGATTTTGGGTTTTCATGAGCTGTTTGCCAAAATCATCAAAATTAAACCAATAAAAGACCTGAAATATTTCAGTTGGTGTGCAATGAATCTAAAATATATGACAATTTAATTTTTATCATGACATTATGGAAAATAATGAACTTTATCACAATATTCTAATTTTATGACCAGCACCTGTATTTTACAGGAAAGTAAGCAAAGAGAGATGGGGGAAGACATCCAGCAACGGCCACCAGGCTGGGAATCGAACCTGGTCCGTCCGTGTCGAGGACTACAGGCTCCATGTATGGGTTGTGCTTTGCCCCTCACCATAGAACTCTATTTAAATTTGTTCAAATATGGAAAGTTGTTTGCTGTAACAAGCACAGACTAATAAAGTCACCTAGTGTAACAATGCTTTAGAAAGAGAGGTTTGGTAACTAATTACAGCAAGGAACAAAATGTAAACGTGTTGCAGTGTTTGCAACAACAGCAAACATCTGGAAAAAGCTGGTAAAAGTGATAGATACAAACGTCACATTGTAAACAAACAAAAATGTCACTGCAAAAAACATGTGTGAATGCTGAGTTAATGACTGAACTACCAATTAATTTTCTTTTTTATGGCCTCTCTCCTGTTTATATCATTTCATTTTAATAAAATATTTTTTTCCAGTATTGGATTATTTTGAATCTTTTTTTTTTTTTATCTTTTTCATTTTTCATCTCTAAATCTGCTCTGACTGTATGCAAAAGAGATGCCAAATGAAAAATAAGAAAAAAAGATTATTTTCTATTATCTGATGAAAGTGAAATTGAATTATAGTGCAACTAGTTATTGGGGCAAAAGGGTATGGAGAAATAACCTGACATTTCATATGGCTTCTCCAGGTGGGGCTATAGCACCATTGAAAATGTGGCGCTTTCTTAATTTCAAATAAAAAATAATTTTATACTATATATAGGCCTATATGCACTTTTTGGTATATGTCGATATATCGTGTATTTACTAAAGACATCTTTCACCCAAATACATAAATAAAAATAAATAATTTTCCATTGTATCTTTCATGGTGGGTTTGTTAAGGGTTAACCGACAGTCCCGCCATTTCACTGCAGACGTCACTTCGAAACCATATCACATCTAGAGCGACTATCGGCATCGCGGCGAAATGAAGCGAACTGCGGTGGAGAACGGGGCTGGTACGGAGATGTAAACACTAAATATTACTGAGAGACGAGGTCCCGGTTGAAACACCCAGATAAGCGCTACAGAGGAAGTAGAACTTGGAGGAGTCTTTTGAGATGTTGTGACTGTTTTTGAGTTGGAAAGTGAAAGCACAGCTGCCGAAGAGGCAGATCCAGTTGAGAACATTTTGAAAATGAACTTGTTAAAAACAAGTCCTGTGCAGGAATCGTTGAAGCTTGATTCGATGTTACATTTGGATGTCGGGAATTAAAATCAATAGAATCATATCAGTTGAAGGGAGAACATCTGCATGGCTACAGTATCATACAGGAGGAAGGAAGTAGGAAGAGCGCTGTGTAAAAGTGAAGAGTATCGAAAGAAACATTTTATGATCTTAAAACTATAAAAAATGTCTTCCCTTCTTAATGTTTTGCACCAGATGTTTTTCTACTTAATTTAAACAATTAAAACAGCTTATGAACCATTATTGTTTCTTTCCAATTCCAGATAAGGAACTTAAGGGAGTGAGAGATGAATTTGCCCAACGAGTGTCTGATGCAGTGATTAATCAACTCTTAGATTCATGCTTAAAACATGACGTGTTTGATGATGAGGAGAAGGATTCAATCCTGGAGGAGAACCGCACGCGAGCTAATAAGGCACGCGCTCTCATTGACGCGGTGATTAGAAAAGGACCCGAGACCTGCGAGAAGGTGATTGGTTACCTGGAAAGTAAAGACCAAATGCTTTTCAAACAGCTGGGGTTGTCCAGCGCTCAGGCTTCTCAGTCAGGTAAGTGTTGTTATATACGTCGATTGGCAGCCCTGCATATTGAAAATATCTTAGAAAAACCTTCTCTTTTATTAAAGGATTACAATCTCAACTGATTTTTGTTAAGAAAATCCAGACTTTAGCTTGAGTACTTTAAAAAAAAAACGTGTAGAAAAACTAATTTGTCTTTTAGCCAACTCACCGTTACCACACCTGTTTGCATCTCTATTATTACCTGCTTTTTCATCTGTCAAGCAGCTGGCAGAAGGAAAGAAGAAGAAGAAGAAGAAGAAGAAGAACCGGCTTGTAAACGACCTCGACAGCAGGACAAGCCTGGTACATCTATTCATAATTTATTTTTATTTTTGATATTTATTTTCTTAAATGTTCAGAGCAATTCTGTCATATTATGATCCCTGATTGCTCGGACCCATATTTCTCATTGTTTTGCTAAGTTCCCGCATCGCTGTCTCCGCTCAGATCTTGTAAACGCATACAGCTTACCTAAATGTTTCACAGGTTGTTCTATACAATGTCCATGATGTAACATTATTTGAATTCCATTTTGTAAGGCAATACAATATAAAAAAAAGTTGAAGGAAGCTAAGTCAGTTATATTCACATGTATTTTTGTGACTTTTCAGGTATGATGGGCGAAGAGAGGGATGAAGCTAAGGTGGCCGACTACGGTGGCCGACAGGTCCAATTGTGCAGCAACAGAGAAATCATGCAAACAAATGAAATGCAGCAAAATGCATTTTATTTGTTTCCTGCAAATAAAATGCAGGAAACAAAAAAAGAAACGCAAACAAAAGGCAAAGGCAGCAAAGAAAAAGCAAATAAAATGCAGGAAACAAAAAAAGAAACGCAAACAAAAGGCAAAGGCAGCAAAGAAAAAGCAAATAAAATGCAGGAAACAAAAAAAGAAACGCAAACAAAAAGTAAAGGCAGCAAACAAAAAGCAAATAAAATGCAGCAAACAAAAAATACGCAAACAAAAAGCAAAGGCAGCAAACAAAAAGCAAATAAAATGCAGCAAACAAAAAATACGCAAACAAAAAGCAAAGGCAGCAAACAAAAAGCAAATAAAATGCAGCAAACAAAAAATACGCAAACAAAAAGCAAAGGCAGCAAACAAAAAGCAAATAAAATGCAGCAAACAAAAAAGATGCAAACAAAAAGCAAAGGCAGCAAACAAAAAGCAAATAAAATGCAGCAAACAAAAAATACGCAAACAAAAAGCAAAGGCAGCAAACAAAAAGCAAATAAAATGCAGCAAACAAAAAAGATGCAAACAAAAAGCAAATGAAATGCAGCAATCAAAAAAAAGATGCAAACAAAAAGCAAATGCAACAAACAAAAAAGAGACGCAGACGCAAACAAAAAAGATGCAAACAAAAAGCAAATGAAATGCAGCGAACAAAAGAAAAGATGCAAAAAAGTGCTGAAAACAGAAGTGTTCCAGACCAATAGAGGGAGTCGAACAAAAACAGCTGTGTCCAAATTTAGGGTCTGCATCCTTAAAAACGGGTGTTCAGAAAAGCAGTAATGGCGGCAAAATTATTTGTGCTGTGTTACTCTTAAAATTACACAACATTATTTTTTACAAAGTTTTTAGGCGAGAATGTAGATGTATAGATCTGAAATATCTGCTCAGTTCAACAGTAAATCACTTAATTACAATATTGCTCCGACGTTTTCGGAGATGTCTGCTGCCGCTTCATTAACAGCCAAGCTCCCCTCGCCAGCTGTCAGTTGGCCGGGAGCTCCAGGTTCGGTACACCGAGAGAGAACCCATGTCTCCCGGCAAATCGTTTTAAAAACTCCCGCTAGTTTTCCCCTATAAGTGGAGGTGGAACACACATATTAAGTCTGGTAATAGCTGTAAATATTTTTGGTTCACTAAAGTAATTTATTCCTGAGCAAATGGGTTTCACTGATTAAAGTTAAGCCTTCAAACATAACAGTTTTATTTAACTGTAATGTCTTACTTCCTGAGATATGGAGAGTATTTGAAAATGAATAATTTGCGTACATCCCTTGCTGTACATGTTTAAACATTTTAGATTTTAGAATTTAGACAGATTTCTTTTTTACTATGGAACAGCCTTTATTACAAAAAGTGATGTTAAGAAAATAAATTTAAAATAAGCTAGTTTTAAAACTTAACATGTCTCGATTGAAATAGCCTAATTATAGTTTTAGAATTAATAACTTATTCTGCCCTATTGACCTTTATTTTACTTGTAGTTACAGCAAATTCTTTGCTAAGATCTTTGATCTGCCTTTTGTCTGTCTGGGAAACAATCAGTAGAGGTTCCAGCTTTTTCACACTGATCTGTGAAACCCAGCAGGGGTTCGGAGAAGCTCTGCTTCCACTTTTTTTAGACAATGGGGCAGATGGCTTTAGAGAGAGGGTCAGAGACAGATCCTGGTTGGATGAGCAAAGATACGCCTTATTTGAATAAATTAAATACAAGAAAATAAAACTTTCCACCAAAGTAACAAATTAGGATTTGCTCTTGCAATTTCTCCAAAGACGTCCTTGCACGTCTTTGCTTTTCTTTCTTTCCTAATTTCTTTCCTTCTTCTTCTTTCCATTTGTATCAGGTAAATGAATGTATGTCTCCGTTGTTCTGCAGTTTCTGTGTAAGTTCATACGTTGTCTTCTATTGGATTAAACTGTAATTCTGTGACGTCAACATGCATTGTTGTTTTCCTTGTGGCTACACGCAGCCTGCCGAGAGGACCTGGGATCCAAGAAGAAGAGAGAGCCAGACTTTTTTTCCCCAAAATTAACTAATTTAGATATTCTTCCTTAACATGCCACATGCTGCTGTGACCTCATTCTATCTGTTTCAGATAGAATGTAAGCATATGAATAACTTTAGTTCAAACAAATAGAAATAAAATATATTTTAATTAAAACATAATTCTCATACATATTTAAATATACAGCCGTTGTTCAGACTTAGCAGAGAAAGACAACACCTGCACTGAATCCATGTCAGATGGGACCTCTTCTGCAACAGCTGATAATAGCTACCACTAGGTACCGCTACAACTGACACTCGGTCGCCATGGTATGTCAGTGCTGACAAGCTCCTTTCAGTTCCGGATTATAATTATTTTCATACAATGACCTTAATATATCGCTATTGATTATTAAACCGGGTAAGTTCATTAATATTGTCTTGTTAGTTAATATTAGTGACAGTGGCAACATGAGATATTGACAATTCCAGAGTGACATTATGTTCAGCATGGTTCCATGACTGTTTTTTTTTTAAGATAATGCAAAGTCTTTGGAAAACATGTTATCATAATTTTCCAAAAATGCCTGTTAACCAGTTTGAAATAGTTATTACTTGTTATTATTTAATAAATTTAATATCTGCTATTTTTCATTAATTGTGAAGTTCATTCCAGATTTGTGTGGCATAAATGAAGGTTGCTTCTCCATGTTTGTTTCTGGTTCTGTTCATTGTCTTCAAAGTTTTCTTATTCAAATATGAGAGAATGACTAAAATCTGAGCTACAAAATGCATTTCAATAGCATTTTCAAGGCAGCAGGAGGACTTTCACTTTCAAGTTAAACCACCTTCAATTTTTTTACACTAAAATTGAATATTGATAAGTCAAAACAGAAAGTATGTACACCTCAAAAACTTTGACAATGTGTGAATCCTAAGCAGCATTAAGAACAAGATTGTTCATATTTTTGGAAATAAAAATTACTTTGGGTTATACTTAAGATGCAAATGCTTTTTTAAATGAAAATTGTCCCGTTTACATATTTTATTTGGCAGATATGGTTCAACATTTTTTAAAGTTTATGTCAAAGTATATGCATAGTAATTGATTTGTCAATATTTATTAGCCATTGTATGTAAATACTTTGAACAGCATATCATTTAAGTTTCAATAGCCAAGAACTAAAATATTTGTGTATTATAAAATCCCTCTCTGAAATCATTTGAAGTCTACTGTAAAATTCATGTTTAGTCAACGTGTGAATTTACTACATCAGGATCAAATAACATATTATTCCTCTATGAGAAATTATAATATTTCATTACGTTTAATTTTTTTCCCCTAAACTTTATTAATTTCTACAATATACGTTTTACACAACTACTACGTATTTCCATCTTGGCCAAAGCCCTATCTGGCAACCCAACGGGGTTCAACAGGTTCCAGGTTCTAAGTGTAATAGTGACACTTAATGGTAGATTCAATTACTTCGGCCATCTTCCTTCAGTTAAATCAGAGGTTCCCAAACTGTGGGGCGCGCCCCCTAGGGGGGGCGCCGTGTCATTGCAGGGGGGGCGCGGGAAGCCGTCTGGATAAAAAAAAACAAAACAAAAAAAAAAAAACATGAACACTGTATGCGCTGGGTTTTTACCTTAGAATGGCCAACTCCCTGTTATTCCTATGTCAATTTGATACAGCAGAGGCTTCCACACTTCCCATATTTGTGTCCTCTGTCACTTTTATCAACAGTTAAAACTGTTTAATCCGTTGTTAACATGTTGTAACCTGTTTTTCCGAGCCGCCTTTAAACGCAACATGAGCGCTACGACGCTCGCGCCAGCAGGGCCGAACTCAAATCGTGACAGCGCACCTACTAATGGCACTTCCGGTGGCAGGTGTCATTAGGCGCCACAAGTGCCACTGTTTTCGAGGCTAGCTGCCAGTGTTGTCACTGCATTCGGCTGACTTCGGCACCTCATACTGGCACTTCTGCTGACACCTGCCGTTATGCGTCACAAGTGCCACTGTTTTTGGCAAATGGACTACATATCCAATGATGCATTATAACTAGTAGAAGAACTTGAAGAGAGACGAAGAACGAATTTTGTAGGGGTTTTTTCGCAGAAAGACCCATGTTAGCTGAATTCCTACACTTTTTTTTTTACATCATTATGTATGATTCGTTCATCCTATTTGTTCACTAAAGTTCATCTGAATAATCCAGCCGACTCCTTTCGTCTTTGAATTAATCGAATACACAGCAGGTATCAGGGATGCCATTGGTTTCGGCACCTTTGTAACAGCCGAGTCTGGCTTCCGCTGCCGTTAGGTGTCCAGGATGTTTCAGAGCTGTCACAACTGTGCCGATGTTTTGGAAAACGTGTTACTTATATTGCCTGTTTATGTTTTATTTCAATGGTAATTGTATTGGTTAATTATCCGTTTAACACCTTTAATATTTTTGACTTAATTTAACTCAGTGGTTCCCAAACTTTTTCTTCTGCGCGCCCCTATGGATTACAAATTGCTGTCTGGTTGAAGACGCGTGTGACGGGGGTGGGGGGGTCGACTTTTGTGGGGGCAAAATGAATGTACGTAGCTGAAAATAGACACCAACATCGGTAGCCTACAAGGTGCTTGTTAAGCTTAAGGTTCTGTATTGATATTAGCTAGTCATCTTTTAGCTAACATTACCTGCATCCAACAGCTTTACTCAACTCAGTTGGTTAGTTTGGAGGGAAAAACTGTGAAAAGTTCTTTGCGTTTTGCTGGTTTGCTGCCGTGATTCTAACACAAACCTACGTAACTCCGCACAGCAGCATCAGGTCTCCTTCACAGGTGTAAACCCAGCACGAGCGAGAGACAGCACTGTCGAGCCTTCACGTCAATAGTCCGTCGATCTGATCAACAATATCCCGCAATGCTGAGGCTTCTTCTGCTGTTTTGGTCGAGCAAATGCAGGAGGGACTTTTGTTTGCGTCTCTTTTTTGTTTGCTGCATTTTATTTGTTTGTGTCTCTTTTTTTGTTTGCATGTTTTCTCTGTTGCTGCGCATTTGCACCTGTCGGCCACCGTATGAAGCTGCTAAATAAACCAGGTATGAATTCAACGTGCTACGGAGGAAAGTCAACCTGCGGATTTCAACTCTTCGATTTTTGTTTTCTGTAGAAGAAACACCTGGACATTTTTTATTATTATTATTATTTTTATTTATTTCTTAATGTTTTATTGGCTCTATGTGGCACCCGAGTGGTGTACCGATAAATGACTTCAGGAATTGTGAACAGTTTCTAAACAAACCCATAAAGTTACAACAATTTATTTAAAAGACAATAATCCAAGAGAAGGAGGTGCAGGCAGTCCTTGTCAATCAGTCAATAAGCAAGTCTATAATTGTCCTTAGCTGGGCAAAGAAGGAAGGGCGCGGTCCTCCACCACGTTCAGCCCCCTCTTGGCTCGACCCGGCCAATCCTCCGATTCCTGGCGGACCTCGTCTAGGATCCAGCCGCCCGCTCCTCAACGGCGACCAGTCTCTCCGTGTAGTCCGCCGATCTGCATGTACTGTCCTCCAGCTCCAACAAAACGCGCTCACCCAAATCCGTCTACTCCTTTTCTAGCCGCGTCTTGTCTCCTTCATGTCCTTCCCAATCTCCATGCTAGTTAAGCAGATGCATAGCACTTGCGCCGGTGCAGTGGGCCTCTCTGGGTATCCGGGCACGTGACCTCAAAAATAACCAATCAGAAAAACATGCAAAACAGTAACTCAAAAGTTTAACTCAACTAAACCTAAGAAAATACATAACTTCAAAATATAAGCAATCAAAACAATATAAAGGAAAACATAGATAGAACTCCAAAAAAGGAAAACCAAGGTCACATTACCACATCTAGCTGCCTTTATTTGAGAGTTGTTAGTTAGGAAAGCAATGAAAGAGGAGGGAAGACATGCAGCAACGGCCACCAGGCTGGGAATCGAACCTGTGCCATCCACGTCAAGGACTACAGGCTCCATATGTGGGTTGTGCTTTGCCCCTGCATCACCACAGAACCCCGATATCTTTATTTAAATTTGTTCAAATTTGAAAATTAGTTTTCTGTAACAAGCACAGACTAATAAAGTCACCAGGCTTAAGAAAGAGAAGTTTGGTAACCAATTACAGCGTGAATGGCTGATTTAATTACTGAATTAAGAATGAATTTTCTCTCCTGTTTGTCATTTCATTTTAATAAAATAATTTTTTCCTAAGTGTTGGGTTGTTTTTAATCTTTTTTCATTTTTCATCTCTTATATTGGCTCTGACTGTACTATAGTATGCAATAGAGACGCCTAATGAAGAAAGAAGGACAAATAATATTAGAAAATGTCCTATTATCTGATGAAAGTAAAATTGAATTATAGTATTATTAGGGAAGAGGCAGAAGCCTTCAAGCCTGAGAACAGTATCCAAACTTTGATGGAGCGGCATGAAACCATGAGGAAAAATCGAAGCAACATCTCAAGGCAACAGCCACTATAATAATATTAACAAAATGGTTATAAAGTCAAAGTCTCGAGTACTGTGATTCTCAGTCTCATCAAATTAATAGGCAGAACTGAAGAGGTGTCCAAACCTGATCCAGTTCTGGCTCTGTCAGGAAGAATGGGTCAAAATGACAGCAAACTACTGTGAGAAGTTTGAGACCCAAAATTTGACAGGAAATTTTTCAAAATACTAAAAAACTGTACATAAACTGAATTTTAAAAAATCACTCATTATTTCAGCATTTAGCAACTAAAAATAAATTTGGTAACCCTGACTGACCTAAAGAGGAAAAGCGTTAATGTGAAACAAAATGTTTTTTTGTTCGTTTTTTTTTTGCAGTGTGGACATTTTTGGTTTCACTTGTTTACCGTATATGCAGTTTACCCTGTATGTGTTGGACTTTTCATCATGTATGGATTAGCAAAAACAAACAAACAAGCAAACAAAAAACGCAATATATTGAAACCCATGCACCTTTTTCTTATTTTAACATTTATCAGCATTATGGGTTGAAAGATTTTTCCAGACTGGACAAAAACAAATTGCTCAAAAGCATCACTAACATACAAAGATTATTTTAACATCCACTCCGTGTCATTTTCTTCTTTGTTTTACACATGTACTCTTCTCATTATTATCTTTTTGGGGATCCTGTCTGACAACCTGACATCTTAGAGTTAAAGGCCAAACGCTCTTAGAAATTCCAAGTAAGAGAAACAAACAAGACAACACTTCTATTTTCATTATCGATGGCAACAAGCAACTGATGTACAGCCTGGTATTCTTAGGAAAAGCGTCACTTTTAGCAGATAAGCACAAAATTACTGGTGATGTGAATCCTAACATGCATTAAAGTACGACTGCAAGGCTCGATAAAATAGTCACAAAGGGTTTATGACCTCTAAAACACTCGTGAATAAATAATTATTAGCATAATTGGCATGATTTCAGGTGTGAGTGAATGACAAGCTTCAGAGACAAACCTGACAAGGTTATACTAGTTTAACGAGCTTCCAACCAGTTACCTGGAACTGTACAGGGCTTTGAAAGCGCGACCACTTCCTTTGTACGCTCACACTAATCCTTAGCTGTTAGAAGACAGGACGTTCGCCTCCAGTGTGATGGCTGGTAAGACTCGATTAACCACAAACTGAAGAACTTGTCTGTATTTTTCAGATCCTGCTTTTCTCTGCAGACAAGGAGCTCGCCAGAGTGAGAGGGAGATTTGTGGAAAAAGTCTCCAAAGCTTTAATCAAGCAGCTGCTGGACGACCTGTTGGAAGACCGCTTGTTGAACGACGGGGAGACCGACTCTGTGCTGGAGGACAACACGGGGAAGGCGGACATGGCCCGCTGCCTCATCGACATGGTGAGGAGGAAAGGGGACAAAGCCAGCAGGAAGATGATCGAACACCTCGAGAACAGAGACCCTACACTTTACTCCGAACTCGGCCTCACCTGTAAGCCAGCTCCAGGTGAGGGCAAAGTGAAATCATTTATTACAAAGTCTATGATGTCAAATGGATACAAAAAAAAAAAAAAAAAAAAAAATTCTAGTTGTGGTAACTAGAGATGATGTCTTTCTCAGTTCCAGCTCCTCAGAACCAGCAGGCCTGGTCAAACTCCCTCGTCACCACGACCGACTCCTTCTGGAACGAGAAACGGAAATCTAAAGATGTAACCTGAACTCACCTCATGCGTTGCCTCCTCTGACTTATTCAACACGAGTTGTAGCGCTTTTACTTCACAGGGGGGCGTTTTGAATGAGCAGCTGCTCATTTTTCAGCTTACAGTTCACTGTTGTGAAAATAAAGTTTAACAATAAAAAGTAAAAGCAGACAAGAATAACAATTAGAAGCATATGCAACACAATTTTACTCAATTTTGTTTGAAAAGATGCAGGTAGAAGATAAAAGACCTTATGATTTCATTTAAGTTCTCCCCAAACCAGATAAAAAACTTGGAGTATTTCCACATTAAATTGATGCTTAAACCTCACATTCTCAATGTTATTTACTCGTTCTGATGATTATTTGTGCCTCGTTTGATATTTCAGGTTTACGCCGTGTCAGATGTGTCCCTCAGAAGTCGTGTGGCCCTTTTAATCACTAATAGAAACTTTGCTAATGCGAGTTTAACCAGAAAGGGAGCCGAGAAAGACGAGGAGAACATGGAGAAACTGCTGAGATCCCTGGGATACGAGGTGGTGAAGCACAACGACCTCACTGCACAGGTATTAAATTGGCCTTGGACTATTTCTGGCATTACTAGGGTTACGTTTGACAAAAACAATTAAACTTTTCATAATAAATTATGTTTAGTCAATTTACTAAATAATGCTGTCTAGATTTAATTTTTACTGTGTTATGTAAGCTCTATAATACATAGCAAACTTTCTAAATTTTTATCTAAAAACCCCCCCCAGAAACTTTGCATTGCTCTATGATGTAAAATTTTAATAAAATACTCTAAAAGTTTGTGCAATGTAAAAATCTGAGGTATTAATATTTTTGCAGTGCACAGTACTTCTGCAGCAGATTTGTTGCATGAAAACTCTGCTGCCGTTTAGCACGTCAACAAAATCAGAGCACAAACTTTGACTCTAAGTCGCAGAATCATCCTTTATGATTGAAATGTGACTTTCATGACTGAAAGTTGCATAAGCAATGAGCAAAGTTCACCTGTAGTTGTCGTGGTTGTTCAGGTAGCAAAACATAAATATTTAACATGAAATTTAGCTTTGAATAATGAAAATTTGTATAGTAATTTGTGTATACAGCTAACTGACAGACAGAAGACGTTTCATTGGGAAATCTGTTTCAACGTTGACATCTTGCACATTCTCCTCTTTGTGCGGTGACTGAATTTTCTCCATCTTACTCTCTCACACAGAGGATGAATGAGGTCCTGCGCACTTTCAGAGAGCATCCGAAGCTGAGGGACACCGACAGCGTGTTTGTGGTGATCATGTCTCACGGGAAACGCGAATTTGTCCTCGGGGTCAACCACAGCGAGGAAAAACCAGACGAATTCCCCGTCGACAACATCTACAAGCACCTGGGTCCGCAGGAATGCCCTGCTTTGATGAACAAACCCAAGATCATCATCATCCAGGCCTGCAGAGGAGGTGAGCACTACCCGCCCTGGTTTACAGCCTGGACCTAATCCCGGTTTAATCTTGTCCCTGCTGGTCACAGAGAGGGGTGGATCCGTGGTGGTCAGTGACAGCGCCTCGGCTAAGGTGGTCTCTGACGACGTGTCGCAGCAACTTCCTGCTAATGCAGGCGGCAACATTGTTGACGATGCTATCCGACACGTCCACAAAGAAAAGGACTTCATCTCACTCCTGTCCAGCACCCCGGGTAGGTTTGTCTTTTAACTACACAATGTTCCAGATGTTTTCTCAACTTTTGCAAGAAATCTGTGGTTCCTTACAGACACCGTCTCGTACAGAAGAGAGGATTTGGGCTCCTTCCTGATACAGTACATCGCTGAGGTGTTCAACACCTGCTCCCACGAGGACGACATCGACGAGCTTTTCAGGAAGGTACAAGCCTTAGTGATCAGGAAAGAGAGTATTTAGAGACAGGAAAAGACTGAACACGTTCAGAAACGAGTCTCTGTCTTTATTTTCCACTGAACTCTGCAGGTCATGCAGCGATTTGAGGAGTTTCCTGATGACACCAAAAGACAAATGCCAACAAAAGACAGATGCACTCTAACGAAGCGCTTCTACCTTTTTCCAGGCCACTGACACGGCAGCGTTTGGTAAATCCGTGAAGCTAACATTAACTAACATTAACATTTACTGTTTGACAAATTGAGTTGCGCCATTAAAACACTCCTTACGAGTATCTTCATATAAAATTCTACATATACGCATACCAAGATGTTGGGCTTTTGATCTTGTTTATTCTTTTAATTATTTTTTTAGACTGTGAGTGATTGGGCTAATTTACTACGCAATGTATATTTACTTTAATTTGATTCAGTTTCATTCACTTTAGACTATTTTTTTAATACTGTGGTTAAAATAAAGACTAAACGTTTGAAGAAAAACATGGTCTCTATATTCCGGTGTTATTCATATTTCTGCAGCATACAACATCCTGCTGTACAAGTACAGTAACATAGCAGAGTTAAACTGCGTTAAATAGTTGCATTGTGCAAAAGTCTGTCTCATAAGTTCTGGCAGATCCATTTATAGAAGAGTTTTGTTCATGTTTTGGTCACTGAATTTGAAACCAGCATAAGAAAATAAAACAGGTTGCTTTAGTGAGGCACATTTTAAACTAAACCGATGATCTAAATGGATTGGACATTCAGTCGAATGGATATAATTCACCACACGTAAACATGCATCCATACAGAGTTAGGGACGCTGACAAACTGGTTGCACCAGTAGATTAGAAATGTTACAGTCATTAAGAAAAAATGTGAAAAAGAAACAAGCTGCCAAAGTTTTGATTGAACAAGCAGAACATCAAAAACAACGCCGCTTCCTTTTTCTTATTGCTCCTTGACTTACAGGAGCTGGGCAAATAAATAATAATAATAAAAAAAACTATAAAAGGCTACAAAAGATCCCATATGTAATATTCAAAATAGTGATGAAAATACAAAATAGATATCGCAAACACATTGGAGCCGTAGCTGAAAACTGGATGACACCTTTTAAAACCACAACATCCCTGGAATCGCCTGAATATTGAGCTTGCTGCCTCACATCTTTGCAAAAAGTTCAGCTTAACTTGATCTTTAATCAATCTGTTTCAAAAGGTCAGTAAACACACAGCTGCTCTGGCTTTTGCCAAATCTGTGCGACTTTCGGTGAAACTTCAACTCTTCGAGCAAGTTTTCCTCCAACTCATGTAAGTGAACAAAAAGGTTTTTGAATCCACAAAAAAAGATAATTGGAGGATTCTTCACAAGGCAAACACGTCTAATTCATATAGTTTATAACCTGGTTTAATTAAATTTCATCAGACTTAGTAGATCATGCTTATCGGTGACATCAAAAGAAAGGAGCAGATTCGATGCAGCAGTGGTGAGGTTACCTCGTAACAGGAAGAACCAACACAATGAAAGGCGCTCTTCCAAGAAGGCTCCCAGCTGCCTGGAAAAGAAACATAAATCTTTAGCGGCGTGATTACAGAGACGCTGCTAGTCTTAGCTACCCTAAACGTCTTGATGTTGGAATTCCTCAACCTGCATCCTGCACAAAAACTTGGAAACATTTCTTTAAAACTAACCCAAAATAAAAAAATACTCCTACGATTTCTGAAATGCTTTTCAGATCGCAAAGTATTGGTAAACATTTCTACATTTTGAGAAACTCCCAACCATCAGTGCTCGTACTAAATGCTGTTTTTGTAACCGCTGTATTACTGATAATAATTGAACTCAGTTGTACAATTACATATTAAAATCACTTGTGCAAGAAGTGAAGGTCAGAAAAAAAAAATATTCTGGATTAATTTTGAAAGCTTCCAAAATAATCTGGAAGCTTTAGTAAAACTTTAAAAAAACTTAATTTATTCACTATAATTTTGTAAATATAAGAGCACAAGACAAAACAAACGGCACAAAAAAAATGTCTTCTTCTCTTTTCTATATTAAATTTGTGTACTGCAGCGTGCACGCATACCCCCAAAGCACATCTGTCATTTACCAGAATAGACATGGGAAGTGAGTGCTGGGATCCTGCTGGCTGCAGGGGAAAAATGAAAGTCTATAAGTGGCACATGTTGGGACAGGCTAAATATTCACCGAGCAGCACTGAAAACATTGATATAGGAGGAATGAAACTGAAAAACAAACCCTGAACACATTCTAAACCCAAATACTTCTGGTATCTCGTTCTGCAGCCTACAGACTGAACCTGCAACAACATGCAGACACTCAAGGTGTGGAACAGCTTTGTGCAGGGGGGTTATGCACAAAAGGTGTTCACAGAAAACTAAATATAAGGTGGAGAAAAAAAATGGGAATACCTCTTAGTTATCTGCACATTTTTTTTGGTCTGACTGGTTGTAATCTTTTTATACTACATACATAGAACTCGACAGATCTTCAATCCTGCATTAAGACCTTTCTGTTGTCTCTGATTGGTTGTTGTTGACTGTGCGTTTCTGCAGACCTCAGCAGTAGCGCTGGGAGGAGGTGGAAAAGCTCCATCTGTCTGTCCACAGATCACCTGCGACTTACCATAAAGTCACGACATGGTGGCAGTTTTAGTCAATAAAATAAAAGCATAGTTTTGTAAACGTTTCACATTTTGACACGTTACAACTCAAAGCACTTGGAGGGGATTTAAAGTATAGTGAGCAATTAAAAAAAAAACACATATGAAAATCAGAAAAGGGATGTGTGCAACGGTGTCCAATACCACATATACAAACACAATCTACAAGAATTCGTAGGACAAACTTTATCAAAATGAAAAGCAATTACTGACTAATCCTAGATTAACTCAAGACCAAAGTTTTGACGATTAATAATAATAATAATAAAACTTATCTCTTTCCTTCCAAATGACAATTATGCACTGCTTTGTGTTGGTCTGCATCATAAAATCCCAATCAAATACATCACAGTTTATAGCTGCAATGTGGCAAAGTGTAACAAAGTGTTGAAATGGTATGAATGTCTTGTAAGTGATGCACATAGAAACCTGGGAGAAATGCAAACAGGTATTTGATCTGTATGTTCATAGTGAAAAAGGAGCTTTAGTGGATGTGCATGTGATCAGTGGAAAGTGAAAACCCGGAATGAATGTAGCTCTAAAACGATATTTAACCATGTTAAAGATTATTACAGGTTTTTCTTTACTTGCTGGGAATATTATTTAACCAGATTGCATAACTGAGTTCACCATAGTTCTCAGGGTTCACATCTTCAGCAGCCAGTCAGAACTTGTTCCTAGAATAATAATGAGCTTCCAAGGAACTGTGCGCAAATCAAACAGCTGTCTCCACCTGCTTTTATGAGCAGACTGAGTTCCTCAACACAAACACACACACACACACACACACACACACACACATCCGTAACTTTCAGAGGACCGGGCATTCGTCTCCTCCAGTCTGAGCAATGGCAGGTAAGGCTTCAGGATTTAGGATTTATTCACTGCTCACCTTTTCCCCCCTATGTCAGGATTTTCACAGCTGGATTTTTTATTATTATTATTATTATTGCAGATAAGGAGCTTTTCAAAGTCCGCAGCAAATTCGTGGAGAAGGTGTCAAAGTCGATGATCAGTCAGCTCCTGGACGACCTTTTGGAGAATGGTGTGCTGAACGATGGCGAGGTGGAAAGTGTGCGTGAGGACAACCCCACCAAAGCAGAAAAGGCGCGCTGCCTCATCGACACCGTGAGGAAGAAGGGCATAAGAGCCAGCCAGAAGCTGATCGACCACATTAAAACCAGAGATGAAATGCTGCACTCCGAGCTGTTCCCCGATTCACAAGATCAACCGGGTGAGACGGCAGGGAAAGCCTTACATTGTTACGAAGGATAAAAATAATACTTTGACATCATAGCAACACAAATGTTGTGTTGGTTTTTTTTTTTCTCAGATGCAGCTCCTCCGACACAGAGAACCTGGTCAAACAGACTCATCCCCGTGTCTGACTCCGAGAGGACGAAAAAAATGAATGATCCAGACGTAAAGTTTTACCATTAAAATCAAAATATTCTCTTTACCTGACATAAATAACTGTAGTCAGACTGCCTGAAAGGGGGATATTATCAATGACAAGCTGTCAATTGTACAATTAAAAGTAAAATCATTGTTTGTAAAAAAAAATGTATTCAGTCCTGCATTCTTGCACTATTCTTGTTTTTTACAGATTTACAAAGTGTCCGAAAAGTCTCTGAAAAGCCGTGTGGCCCTTTTGATCACCAACAGAAACTTTGCTGACGAAGACTTAACCAGAAGGGGAGCTGAGAAGGACGAGGAGAACATGTTGAGTCTGCTCACATCCCTGCAGTATGAGGTGGTGAAGCACAACGACCTTACAGCAAAGGTATTTCAAACCCATTTTTAAACATTTCTTTGTATTTAACTGTTGCATTTATAAAAAAGCGACAAAACGTAAAAGTTAAGACACTTTGGGCAAAGCAAACCTTTCTTACAAGGTAGAATTATTTTTGGTTTGTTCCTTCATTTGGAAAATCTCAGAATGCAAGAAAAATATTAAAACGGGTATTCTTTTTAAAATATAGTTTTCTTCCAATTCAGAACGGTTATATTTTGCTATAACCTCTACATCAGCAAAACTATGAACCCTGCGTTAAGCAGCAGTAACATCTCTGCAGCTAAAATGCATAAAAAATGTGATGCATCGTAACTTAAGCCATAAATTGTAACTCTTATTCAATCAAAACATTTTTCTAGGCATGTTTTAAAGACATTTTATATGAAATGCTAAACTTTTGTTGATGTGCACGGCTGCACAATCAAAACACAGGTTCTTTAAACGCTACAGTGCCTTTAGGCGAAACTCTCACTGCACTTGTCTCAACTTGATGGTTGATTGAGTTGTGGGGTTTTTAGTCTCTGTCAACGAGCAATAAAATCACGGCGTTCATTTTCAGGTACAACTCTCAGTTTCACGATTAAAGTGAGAGTCGTACCTCTCCTACATAACAGAAAGTTATGAGGATGAAAAAAAAACCCATTTTATTCTACACACCAGAAAATAAGGATCGTTGCACCTAAGATGTCTCATCTCTTTTACGAGTTCATAAAACACTGACTGCTGTTCGTTTTCATTTTCCAACAGGAGATTGAAGGGGCTCTGCGTCAGTTCATCACACACCCCAAGCTGAAAGAAACAGACAGCGTGTTTGTGGTGATCATGTCTCATGGAAAACGGGGATTGGTACTCGGAGTCGACCACAGGCAAGACAAACCAGACGAATTCCCCGTTGACAAAATCTACAAATATCTCGGCCCACAAAAATGCTCCGCACTGATGGACAAACCCAAGGTCATCATCATCCAGGCCTGCAGAGGAGGTGCTCATCAGTCACCCCGAGTTTGAGACTGCAGTGTGGCTCAGATCCAGGTGTAATTATTGCTCGTTTGCTACAGCTTTGGAAGGAGCTGCCATTGTTAGCGACAGCGCGAAACCCAGCGTGGTGTCTGACGAGGCGTCGCACCGGCCACCCTCTCCCAAAGGCGGCATCGTTGAAGACTCCATTCGATACGTTCACAAGGAAAAGGACTGCATTTCCCTCCTGTCAAGCACGCCTGGTCAGTTTGTGTCTTAAATCAAATGGATGCACTTTGTTTTTTCAGATTACAATCAGAAATCAGTAACTGCATGTAAGAAAACTGTGTGTTTGTTTTTTTTTTACAGATACTGTGTCATACAGAAGAGAGGATTTGGGCTCCTTCCTGATTCAGTACATTGTTGAAGTTTTCAACACCTACTCCCACCAGGATGACATTGATGAACTTTTCAGAAAAGTACTTTTGTTGTTGTTGTTTTTCAGATGGCACAACGTTTGAAAACTGGAAGAAAAAAAAAGAAAACAGAACAGAGTGGAAAGAGTCATTTTTGTCTGTTTCTATTCTGCAGGTGATGCAACGCTTCGAAGACTTTCCTGATGACACCAAAAGACAAATGCCAACGAAAGACAGATGCACTCTAACGAGGCGCTTCTACCTTTTTCCAGGCCACTGAGACGTTTGATAAATCCATCTGTTGTTAAGCTAACGCTACCCTTACTTTTCTTTTTTTAATATCTACCTAATAGTTTGTACTTTAACTGGAAATTAGCCCCATTTTTATTTTACAGAGGAAATTATGAGCTTGACTTCACTGTCCTGCAGAAAAAAAAGCTGTTCATAAAAGTTCCTGTTTATGTGAAATAACATTTTGTTTTCCAATAAAAACCCGACTCCAGTTCTGCTTGAATACATGTAAGGAACTGCAAATGAACATAAAAATCTGACAGCCAACTGTTCAAACAGATCTGGTTCATTGTGAGAATAAAAATAAGTCCAAGTTGTTGACAAAGTGGATTAATTTCAGTGATGAAAGGAAGCTGTTGCCTCTGTTTAGTCAACCTGGTTTGACCAGGTATCTAAGCAGCCAATCAGAGGACAGTTTGTAGCATCACAAAAGTCGATGCAGCTACTTGATAAAAAAAATTAAATAAAAAAAAACACGGTGCCAGAAAAACATGGAAACGAGAATTGAGTTACATAGAGAGCTGATTGAAGGAGATTCTTATTGTCTGCATAAAAACACACAGTGAGGTTTCAGAAATAAAGCGTTTTTAGCACTGACTCAACAGATAGAAAATATCTGTGTCTTGTTCATATTTGGTTAAAATGCAGCCGCCTTCAGTAAATTAAAATAAGGTTTTTAATGAGGTCCGTTCATCAGATTAAAAGTGCCTTTTGAAAATAACAACCTTTGAGCTCATATTAAACATTCCTTTTAATATGATGGCATCTCTATGAATATTTTTGATCTGATCAGGTTTTTCTAATCATGTCACATTTTCATTTACTTTAAGTGAAAAATCTTCATATCTAGATAAAAAAAAAAAGACTTGAAAACATCAATTGTTACATAACGTGTTTAAGTTAGTGGACTGAGTTACTGAAATGAACCCTTTAACACTATTCTAATGTAATAGATTGAGGGCATTGACTAGAGTATCAGATGAACATGGAGGGACGATGCGTCGTTCTCCACCGACCAGAAACTTCTTCTGCTAATCAAAACACAACATCTCCAGATCATTTTCCAAATAGACTTTACTTGAAAACAGAAAAAACAAGTACAAAACAAAGAAAACCAGTTTAACACAATACAACAGAAAGGCAACACATTGAGTAGGCCAGTGTTTCCCAACCCTGGTCCTCAAGGCACACAGACCTGCATGTTTTAGATGTTCCCCTGCTTCAACACACCCCATTCAGATGATTGCAATTCAGCAAAACCCTGCTAATCAGCCAACAATTGAAATAATGTGTGCTGAAGCAGGGGAACATCTAAAACATGCAGGTCAGTGTGCCTTGAGGACCAGGGCTGGGAAACACTGGAGTAGACAACATGGCAACACGGCTGCAAGTTTGCGAATGTGTCCATAAACGAATGAGGGCCTCTCTGGCTATCTGTTCAAACTGCCATCGACTAGTCGAGGAGTAAAAGAAGTAGCCCGAGAAAATAAAATGCGCTGTTTAAAATTCACGTAAATTAAGCAGAAATAAATTTTTATTTAAGTAGGCGAGACTCTGCTTAGCTTAGCTGAACTGACTGGCAGTGTTAGAGTATCAATAAAAAATACAAAAATCAAGACACGCAACCAACACTTCAGCTTGACTCGACAGTCCAAGAAGCTACAGAACATTTGATCTTAAACATACATGCATACAAACAAACAGAGAGCCACACCAGCTACGTCAGAAATAAACTAAAAAAAACAAAACAGTATAACTGCTTCAGCTGTGTATAAAAAAAAAACAGTAAAACAAAAGAAGTTTGGCAGTGTGAGGATTCAACAAGCAAAAACATAAACGTCTGTACATGGTTAGTTTTCTTTTTCTGGTCCCCCTCCCCTTGCATCTGAACACAGAACAACACTTCACCATGCAGGGCTTTGAAGGAAACTAGAATAAAATATGCACATATAAAACTACAAATCAATAGGTAAAATATTGTCTGTGAAAACACTGCAGGTGAGTGACCCATCACTTCGCTTGTACAACACAAAACAGAGAGTACAAACAAAGTAGTGTCTTATTTGTGAATTGGGATGCCTAAGAATACGTACCATTGAGTGACGTCCCACTTCCAGAAACGTCATACCCTTTAACAACATCCAGATGAACAATTTGCAGCACCACATGTTTACAAAATAGCAACTCATGCGAGATCACCTCTGGTCCTGTACACTATTTGCAGAATGCATCATACGTGACACACTGTGTGCTAAGCACGTTCCAGATCAGTCGTTTCCAACGCCGACCCTCAGGATGAACCGCC
This sequence comes from Poecilia mexicana, assembly GCF_051168715.1. NCBI lineage: Eukaryota > Metazoa > Chordata > Actinopteri > Cyprinodontiformes > Poeciliidae > Poecilia > Poecilia mexicana. The sequence continues at coordinate 27,666,668 of NW_028263382.1, read as the reverse complement.
ACGGACGCTTTAGATGTTTCTCTGCTTCGGAAAACCTGATTTCGATCAATTGGGCCAATTGCCAGGCGCCGGTTGAACTTCATTTATCAGAATCAGGTGTTTTATTGCAAGAAAACATCTACAAGACGAAGGGCAGTTTGATCTGAGGACCGGGGTTGGGAAACGTTGTTCTGGAATGTAGCTTTTCATACATGAACTGGTTTTGCCTGTTTTCATTTGTGTGTGTGTGTGTGTGTGGGGGTGTGTGTGTGTGTGTGTAGTTTTGTGACTGTGTGCGTGTTTCAGTGTGACAGCAGCTGAGGTTTAAGACAGAGTTCCTCCAACTATGGAAGCAATGACAATTCCCAAAACCACACAGCATATAATGATCATGATTTTCTTCTACGGAGAGTTAAAAAAAAAAAAAAAAAAATCCCACGCAGCAGACAGGAAAGAGAGGAAAACATGTTAGCAGTATGAACATAGCTTTAATACATTTGAGCAAAGTGGAACTCAGAAAACAAAAGTGGGATCTAATAACATAAAATAATCTCAGGAAATTCTCGGAGTGCAACTATTACAAGGATTTGTAAAAGCTCACGTTTGAACTTCCTGCACTTTGTTCAACAACTTAAATAACGTTAAGCTTTACAGGTAGAGAGAACTCAGTGAAACGTAAGATTATCATTTAAGATTATAATCAATTCTTCACAAAATGCAGGCAAATAAAAGAGTGCTGCAATTGGGATGCCTCAGAGGACAACGTTTTTGTCCTCTGAGAGGAAATTCAGCTGAAATTATAGTTACTGTCGTCAAGGCAATAAAGTAGAATTTAACTTTTTAGAGATTGCTTGATTTAATATTTCAAGATAAATACATGAGATCAGATCAATCCGTCTTCTTGAGTTACAGCATATTGAGTTCTCTCTGCCTTAGTGGCGTTTTACGCATCCAACAAACACGATCACTCCACAGTGTTAAAAAAGCAAGGGCAGAGAATCAGCTTTAGCGCCCTCTGGTGGAAGAAAAAGGTCAATACAGGTTTTTAACACTATCTCAATAAATATCATTCATAAGCAATCAGTGTCCGACAAAACAAAAGCAAGATGATTTATTTTAATTTAGCAAAAGAGCTAAATGATAGGAACCAAAGACCAAATAATGGACTTATATTACAGTTATTCTCAGTTGGTGCATTTCTCATGACAGAATTGACTACTACTATTTGTTCAATCTTCAAATCAAAAAGGCAGTTCCTAATTTCTGTGATGGGCCAAATGCTTCTGGTGGATCCATGCAAATTTCTTATGGCATGCCGATCAGATTGTTGAAATGGGTCTCTGTCGAATAGCCTCAACCCAAGCAACATTTACGCAAAGGTTTGCTGTATAAATCTTAACACATGGAAGATGCGAGAACTAATTGTCATGATGTGTTATAACTAGACTTTATTCCAAATCTGTCCTGAACTGAAAAGGTAAACAGGATATTTTCAAGCCATAGCAATGAAATATATAAAATAAAAATGGATTTAAATGGACCTTTATATCCTTTAACAAAGCAAATCATTATTTGCTCCCCCCCCCAGTGAGACTTCCTCAGGAAAAAGCTAATTTCCTGTCTTTTCTGATTTTGTATCAGGAAAGATTTCCTGACACAAAGTCATCCAGTGGAGTTGAGCCTCTCTAAAGGGAAATACCATTACCATATATGGACAAAGCAGAGTGTGGCTTTATATTTAAAAACACATTTTCACTTCAAATGATAAAATGTGAAACAGATGTATGGCTGCTAATGGAAACACAGAAAATGATAGAGTGAACATGACACGCTTTGTCTCTTTGCACTTTTTGTGTCATTATAACAACCTGAATCTTGGCTTCAACTCGGGGCAGAGGGATAAGGACAGAAAACATTTGCCATCCCAGTGGAGACGGACGGCTCTGGAGAAGTCGGCAGCCAGACTGCTGACGAGTGTTCGCTTTGGGAATTTTCTCAGATATGAAAAGTTGTTATTTCACTGTATTTTTTTACTAATTACATAAGTAGGAAATGTCTGGAAATTACTTCATTAAATTAAATATGTGATTTTTCTCTGAGCCAAATGAACTACAGATTTTTTTTAACCCCTGCTTGTTGTGACAGCTTGAAATGACATTTTAGGAAGAAAAAATAATATTTTATTGTGGTGAGACACACATCAACGCTACACTAGAGCAGTTAAAGGGTTAAGCTGGTAATAGTTTCTCTACCTGAAGTGGAAAGATGTCGCATCGGTGTGAGTTTGCTGAAACTTAAAATAGTTTTACTAGATTTTATCACCTTTGAAAAAGTCTTTTTTTATGGTGCTTATTCAAAACTTTGCATCCACAAGTTTTGAAAAAGATTGGCTGTCCATGAACTATTCAGAGACACATATGATAATTAGAATAATTGCTAAATTTTGAGGAGTATGCAACATTTTGTAATTTTCAGAAAACATGCAAAATAAAAAAAAAAACACAACATGTGCAAGAGCAATATAAAATAACACAGTTAGACAATATTAATTAGTCCCACACAGTTTGAGTGCTCGTTTCCAATGGTGACACTAAATTATTGAGCCACTTCTAGAGCAGCAAACGGTTGTATCAGGGTCCTAACTGAGGCCGACAGCAAGAGAAATAATGAGGATGAAGACACACACTGCGACACAACCACCTATCAGGATCATTTTCTGGATGGGGGACAGGGAGAGCAACGTGTCAAATAAAGGGTCGCCGGGACAAGCAAGAAAGAAACAAATAGAGAAAGAAAAAGGAACAACAGAAGAAAGTAAGAAAAAAGAAGAGAAAGAAGGAGCGGATTAGTGCTATTTTTAACCAGCAGGGGGCAGAATGGTTCCATTTTCTTTCAGAAGTTCTCCTTCCTCATGTGTTAAAAGAAGCTCAATTTGACTTTGTTTGGATGAAAGATGGGAAACCATCCAACGACCCTGGCAACATAATTCAAGCTCAAACTCTCTTCCACAAAACGGGCCTTCGGGTTAAGCAGAGAGAGATGGCCTGGGAGGGAAGCTGAGCGGAGGGGCGCTAAGAACCAATGGGTCAACAGATTTGGTCCAGTTCAATGAGAAATCAGCAAAACACAACTCAGGCCGTGTTTGCACGTCCAATAGGGTCAAAAATTGTTTCTTTTTCTCAAGGACATTTAAAAAAAATCTAGTTGGGTAAAATAAAAAGAGAGAAATTAGCAGAACTTTTTTTTTTTACCATAGAAATATATTATTGTGATCACTAAGAAGTTAATAATTGATTAAATAAGTGGCTAGTTCTGATGTAATAATTATATTTTTTTGTAATATACAAATTAAACTCCTCCCTGGAAAAGTGTCCAGTTAGAGCCGCTTGATGAAGAATAACTCTTTCACTGAAACTTTGACTCATCGATTTTTAACGAAATGACAGACTTTAATACGCAAGTATAACTCTGTTGCTCTATCAGTTGCTACAGCAGATTGATTTATGTGTAAATGTTGACATAAAACAGATGAAGTTGGATTTAGAAGGCAATCACACTGAAGTGCAAAAAGAAAAAAAAAATCAAAAGAATCATGAGAAGAATGAGAGATGAGACACTTCCGGCACTTTTGTTTCTGTAATTAAGATCTCTGAGGTCATTGTTTGATTTAGAGGCAGAGCCTAAATTTGTGGTTATCACTGAGCTCCGTAATTCACTGGATCTGATACTTAAAACAAAAATCCAAAGGCGCCTGTAGAGATGGACTATCCTGAGTGAGTTGGTACCACCAGAGGTCAACACAGCCTTGTCTTCCAGTCGGTGCCACAATTCAATCCAATCCCAACACCCAGACGCTTTGCATGCAAACTGTACAACAGGTAAACATCCATGCACACAGACCACAGCCAGCACTCCACTCCACTGGGGGCATGCAATGCTTCTGAAGCAGCGTTTTGCTGCGCATGCGCGCTCGGCACAGACACTCACCCTCCGGGCTTTACTCTGGTACTTAACCGCCTTCTTAGTGTCTGATACCGCCCTCTCCACATAGTCTACCGAGTGATCCACATTGTACTCTATGCGGTCTATCATTTCCCCCTAGAAAAGTTAGTTAGAGGGAGGAGGTGTGGGAGATGGACAGGAAGCAGAAGGAAGGGGCCAGGCGTGTGGGCAGGAGCAGGAGGAGTGGATGTAGGAAGAGAGAGGAGGTGAAGGGAAGAAGAAGGAGAAAGAGAAGGAGATAAGTATGTCACCCGTCTGTTGGTCTTTTTGAACTTTTTGCATTTCGGGATGCGCTCCTTTGCTTCCTCCACATATTCCTGAGCGCCCAGAACGCTCCGCTCGACGTTGTTCACCAGTTCGCCCTGCACACAGAACGAGAAGGCAGAGAGCGCGTTGGTGAAAAAGCAGAAATGCATCACATAGATCAGTGGTTCCCAGCCCTGTTTTCCTGAAACACCCACAGCTTGTATTTTCCAAAGCGCTTCACTCCTCTTCCACCACACGCTCACATCGTTCTCTGTTTATCACTAATCAGCATCTTTTGTGTGAAAATAGACCAATATGAAAATATCTGGTTTATTGAAGTTTGTCTAATTTTCAGGCAAGACACTTATTATCCACAAGACTGGAGGGAAATTCAAAACCAATAATGCCTTTGATAAGTTCAGCTGACATTTCAAGCCACCGGAGCACAACATCATCTTCATGGGACGTTTTCGTTGCTCTTTGAAATATTTCCAACTCTGTTCCCAGTTAGCAACAAACCCGATTTCAGCTTTAAAGAAATACACACAAATAATTTAGATTTAAGTCCAAGGTTTGACTATTCTTAACTGTGATTCAGACATAAATAGGTTTCCACCAAAGTGAAAGCGGCTCCCCATTGCAACAACAAAACATAATTATTGTAAATTTGTGATCATAAAACAATTACAAAGTCCAACTCAAAGCCAGTCTGCACAGCATGCATGCAAAAAAAAACAAAGATTTCATTCGCAACATAATAAAATTATAAACAGACTTTTATTACCTTGTCTTATTGGAAGGAGCTTTCTGTGTTGTCTAGAGCTTAGAGTCATTGCAGTGGTGACAGGGTTGTGCGAACACAAAGAGGAGAAAGCAGATAGAGAGACAGAAACAGAGCAATGCTGAAACGGTAAAATTACATTTTCATCTGAGCGTGATCTCATACTATGAGGAAAGTACATTAAAATTTGGATATTAATACACAAGCACACAATTACCTTCAATTAAAACAGTTGTCCTTATTTTGTTATGGCAATTTACTGACACAGGAGGTGATGCGACTTTCAGGAGACATTACCGCCGTTCGTATTTCAAACGCAGCTTAATGACTAACTTTTAGTGTTTGTTTAGAGTTTACATCGATGGAAGAACCGCAGCTCATAGACGACAGAGAAATTACAAAAGTGATAGGGAATTAAACTGTAAGCAGCATGTCTTTAAAAAAAAAACCTCTTGATGGTGAAGAAAATGTTGTAGAGATTTGATATTAGATGGAAGGCGTATGGTTGGAGAAACAACTACACTATTAATAGATATTGGTGTGTAGATATAATGCATTTTGACTAAAGGTTGAACTTTTGGGGTACCACAAGGTTCTGTGTTAGGAACAAAAGTTATTATTATGCTTAAGTGACATAACCAATCAAATGACTAAAGCAGTGGGAAGGGAACTAATGCTTTAAAACAGATATATTCCAGTAAAACAGCAGGACATGTGTGATAAGTGAGGCTGCAACTAAAAGTGCATAAAACCAGATTTCTGGGGGTGACGGAAATTCAGTGGTAAACAATGCATGAGGTGAAATGTCTAAAACATTGCAATATAAGGGGAATGTTATACAGATTTTTTATTTTAATTTTTTATGGAAACAGCGTGACAATTTTGTACACAATTGTAATAAAAACCGCAGCTATTGTCTGTTTTGTTCTAATTTATGGAAATGTTTAACATCATCACCTTGTTGTTTTTTTTTTTGTTGTTTCATTTTTATTAAAGAGGTTCGGCCATTCAGATAAGAAAGCTTGTGACACATGTAGGTGTAAATGCGTTTTTGCCATCATGTTCGATTTCACTTGTCTATATTTGTTCTAATAATGGCATCAAGAAATCTAAATAAATGTTGATGTGTTTCATTTTTCATTAATCCTCCATGTTATTTGCTGATGTGGGTTTTCTCTGTGGGGAGTTCAGCCCACACTCCTGCAGGCAGACATGGCAGCAGCAGCAGGACTGAAGTTCTCTGACAGCAGACACAACTCTGCACCGAAGGATTACTGATGTGTGTGTGCAAGGATTTAAGGAATTACGTCTCTGGATTAGCATCTGAACGATCCCCAGAATCACTCAGTTTGTACAAGACAGCATTTGTAACCGAGTGATGTTATCCATGCTTCTAACTTGTTAATATAAAAAGTAAAAGTCTGAAAAGCTTTATATTTCTTCAACAGTTGAGAAGACAGTGTGCTTTTTTTTCTTTTTTTTAATGCAGCAGTTACACAGATAAAGCCTGTCTCCAGAAATCCAAGCAACTTTAAAAATAAGTAAAGGCCCACTGTCCTTGAACCAAAACTGATCTGACCCAAAATAATACATTTACTAAGGTGCACAGTATGGAGAACCTGTTGGAAATGGAAATAGGGCTACCACTGAACTTACTGTCTGCAAATTAAAACCTGCAGCTTCCTGAACATGAATAAAGAATCTAAATGAGGAAAAACCTTTTAAAAGCTCGTCTCTGGACAGCTGGACAGAGACACACAGAGAGAAGGAGTGTGGTTTTCACCTGGCTCTCCACCAACATGGCCATATCCATGAACATGTCATGAAGTTCCCTGATGCTGTTTTCCAGCTTGATGATCTCGTTGTGCCGCGTCTCGATCTCATTCATTGCTTGTTGGGTGATGTTATCCATTATTATCTGAGGATTAAAAGAGACGTGAAAATAACAGCAAGAAAGAATAACATATTCTTTTTAAAACATGGCTATAGAGTCGCTTACCCCGGAGGTAAAGATGGCAGGGTTGTCACTCTCCAACATGCTCTCCAGCTCCTCATTTGTAGTGTTTCTTCCAGCTAAATGGAAAAAAAAACAAAAAAAAAACACACAAATAAGCTACAGTCATGTTAAAGTGGTGTAACTTCTTTGACATCACATGCAAAGGGAAATTTATCGCTTGCTTAACAAAAATCTTCAAATTGTCTCATCACTCTTGCAGAAACCAAAAATTTCAAAGCAGCCAACATTCACTGTGAAAGAAACCGACGTGGCAGAGCAAGAATTTGGTGCGATAAGAGGTTTTATTCTGTCATTTACATGTTTAAGACAAATGTTTAGCTGCAAAAACAAACAAAAAAAACTCTCCACGAATGATTTGACTAACAGCCATTTCTCTCATATGACTTCTTACATGAGTGAAACAATAATTTTATACATCTTGCCTTGTAATAAAGACGAGGCAAGCAGAGAACTCCAACACATCGACTGCGCAATGTCTGAATTTATTTATTTATTGTTGTTATGATGTAACTTTCTGCTTCAGACGGCCTCCGATCCAGCAGTTCACTGCGTTCAAACTCAGGTTAAACACAAGTGGTATTCCTATAGGCGTTGCCATAGAAACACATCTGCCATAAATCACCGGGCTCAACATGTGGTGAAGTGATTCTTCTGTGAAAGCTTCAACTGGACTCCTCCAAAGATCATTCTTGTCTTCAAGGTCAAATAATTTAACTTATCTGGTCCAGAAGGCCTTTGGAAACACCAGTAAACTTAGTCGAAAAGGTTTCCTTTCATGGCCAGAGTCCTTTCAGTCTAAGATGATGTAAAACTAATTTTACTCTGGGTTTTGACATTGGTCGTTTTCAATTCATAGTCAGTTGAAACCTTGGTAGTTTCATGGTTGACCCTCAAAACCAGATCCAATTTCCTCCAGTCTCAGGCTGAGGATGGCGGTTTGGGTCTGAGGCTGATCCAAACCGGTTTGGAGCTGGAGGGAAGCTCCCCAACGTTAAGCTTTATGAATGGCTCTGAGCTCAGACCGTCAGAAGACATGTTGATATTTACAGCCAATAAATTAAAATGAACTTTTCCGATTCTGGGGAGATAAAAAAAAAAAAAAAAAAAAAAAAAAAAGCTGCCAGAATTATGTGGGAAACTTCTGCAACTCAGTGAGGCATAATTTTTTAAGTATTGAGTAATTTTGACTATGTTGATGCAGGAATCCACAATAAGTTGTGTTGATTCAAATAAATCTATAAAAACCACAATATGACATTCAGGCCAATGGTAAATTTATGCAAACTTCTGTTGAATAAAGATATTTTTTCTCTTAAAATCAGTCTGTCAGGATGTTTAAATGACTTTAAGGTGCGTCATAATAGTTTAGCTTCTTGTTTTCGAGCTCCTCTCTGTAACTCCAGTCTCCCTCCACCTACTAATTCTCGTGTATGTCACCATCGCTTCCTGCTGCATTTGCTCCTCATCCATTTTTATTTGCCCCAGCAGAGTTGCCCTACATCATGAACAGTTTTTCTACATCTCTTGTAATATCCTACAGTGTGAATGCGGAAACCGCCTGCAGAGTTGCTACTCTGGAGGTCCATTACTCCCACTGTTACGGCACGTCTCTGTCAGATGTTGTCAGCATCATTTCAAAATCGTTTCCATGCACATATTAAATCTCTACTTGGTCTACATACAGCTCACAAAAGAAGTTTTTGCTCCATTTCATTTTTTGTTGTTGTTGAAAACCTAGTTTCCATCAAATAGTTTGTAGCTGTGGAGTTTAGTTTTTGTATGAGCCACAAAAATATTATATAACACAGCAACAAAAAAGAAGCATGAATGAGTATGTCAGCTTTCTTTTGACCTAACAGTAAAGAACAATATTCTGGTGTAATACGTCAATCTTCTTAATATATATTTGTAGTAACTCCTAATTCGCCACATCCAACACGGCGGCTCCACTTCAGCCTTGTGGAAGCCTGAAGGAGAGACCTCCGTTCTCTGCTGGAGGTCTCAGAGGTTGTTACTGGAATCAGCTGCACCAACTCCTCCAGCCTTGGGGTCAAAGGGCCAAATGCACCAATAAACACTCACACCGCTGAGGCGTCCAATCTCACAACATCTGTAGTTCCTCTCTGAGCCTCCAGGCTGCGCTCAACCTGTATAATACCGGTTACAGAGGCTTGGCTACCAGTGCTTTACACCCAGCTGTTATATGCTGGATTATTCATTTTTATACAGCCTGCATCTCGAGTCCAGAGTGGTGTGGCAGGTCCTGACCTCTACTGTTCCTGTCCTGCCTCACATTAGTGCCTCTGCATCCTCCTCCAGTCCAGCCCCCTTAGCCATTCATGAAACTTTCTTTAACTCTTACTCAATCTGTTGGTGCTTGAAACTTTAAGTTTCTAGACATTCACTTAGCAGTTCATTACAGTGAGGCATCTTCCTAATGTATTCAAGGATCTTGACACTCGCTCGTCCTCAGCCTGCCTCCTTTCTCTTGCCATACATCTCAGGATGCTGGTCTGCAGACGGAAACCTCCCAAGTGCTCGCTTATCTCCAGATAAAACAATCTTTATGGGTTGTGTCTACATAAAGATTGTTATCTGTGGAGGCAATTTGCAGCACCCTAGCAAACTGCAATATTAAGTGATGCTTAACAGTATTAAATGGATGTATTGTATATAAATAAATGTCAAAATCTAGGCTACTGCAAATCTAAAAAAAACGCAGAACAATTATATTTTTGCCCATTTGTTTCCCACGGTAGGGAAAACTGTGTGTATTTATAAATAATGATGGCTGCCTTCCACTCGGCACATGCTGGATCGTTGTCCTGGTGAAACCAAGACAACTAGTGAAACAACTAGGATGAAACTCCATTTGTGTGTTTCCTGCTATACAAACTCGAGGGAGGCTGAAGAGATCCTCTTACAGGAGGAGATTACAGGATTCCTCAAACATGCATGCAAGAGTCAAGGCAACACCAGGCATATTTCTGATGAGGGAATAACAACGCAATATGATGCAAAGCTCAAAAAAGTCGAATTTACGTGATACTGCCTCTTTAAATAATCTCCTAAAAGAAAGGCGCCCCATTAAATCTAATAAAAGTTCAAAACTGCGTTAAAACCTAAATATTTTTTAGTTATTCTGCCAAAGAGCAACAGATTGATTTTCTCTAAACTTGTCTTTTGCATTGGTAGAAATACGTTATCAGAGTGTGTGCGTAGCCGTGCGTGACCAAGACTTTGAGGATGTTGGAGATTGAAAATGGGACACAGATGAAGCATCAGTCAAACTTTACAAGACTTCAGCTCCACTTGGCTAAACATTTATGAAGCAAATCAACTCTATTCACACCAATGAACTTCCATTTAGGTGGCATGAAGTGGTCAAATACTTTCACTAAACAACTTAAGAATCTATTTTAGTTCACAATTCCAATTTATTTATTACATTTTTTTTAATGTGCAAAGCGTTAGCTCACACACACATGCAGACACGTCATTGTTTTCTTTAAAGCCCTTACAAGCTCCAAGGGAGGCTCTTAATTGTTACCATGGAGACCCAAACCCTGAAAAATCCAATATGAAGCAGAGAAGTATAACTACACCCATAGTGTTCATAGGCTATTAAATCTTTAATGCTACCTTGCTGGCAGTAATTGCACTATTTCATTTCCTGTGTCTGGTGAACCAGAAGCGTCGTCCTCCAGGAGCGGAGAGCACAAACGTTTGTGCAGCAGAAACAAAAAAAGGTCCTCAAGCTTCCCATGGTTGTATTTTCCCCATCCATAATTAGAATTATTTTGTAACTCTTTCTTGTTAATCTTATAAGAAACATTACAGCTCAAGTCAGATTTTTTATACAGGTGAGGAGGACCTTGTTTGACCACATCAGAGTCATTTTCCTGTGCCGGAGCGAGCAGCTAGTGGAGCGGTCCGATGGGAAATGGAAAACAATAATCAAATGTCAGAGAGACACCCTGCAACGCCTGCGGTCGACCTCTCCTCGGCTCGGTCGGCCTGGCTGTTTACAGCACACAGGTCTAAAATACCAACATATGCATTTCTACATACGTTTTAGTCGACAAACAGATTTATTTGGACGGACGGAGGGATGACTTCACAACCCTAAATAGCAGCATCGTCACGGTGGAGCTGAAATCCTCCAACACGACGCTCGCAGGGCGCCCCGGCATTTCTTTCTTGTCCTTTTCATGTCTGCACCCATCAGGCCGGAGTGGAGGTGAGCGGGAAAAGAGAGAAGCTGCGGCAGAATCGATACAGAGACCGAATGTTTCCCTCAGCGTGTGACATTTTATCGATTCACACACAAAGCCAGTCAGAGGTGTTGGAGCTGCAGCGACGCAAGGAATTAAATCTTTACATGAACAGAATTAAAAGAAAGGGGAAAATCCTCCCTCAGACTTGTAAATAATTAGCGTTTCCTGCGTCCTCAAAGCGCTGCCTGTCTTTCTGTGTGTGTGTTTTTTTTCCATTGATGCTTGTGTGTGATCCCTTCCTTGGCGACAGTGAAAGCCTCCTGTGATTCCAGCAGCTGACGAATCAAACCCGAGCGCATCTGGAAGAGCTCAAGGAAAAAGTGACTCAGGTGTTTGACCTCATGAGGTGTGTTTTTGTCCTTTGACTAGGCCCACAGAGTGCTGTGAGCCCCATTGTTGTCTAGAAAGTGGCGCACAAAGTGGAGATAAACTTGCTGCATGTGTCCGGTCTTCCCTCAGCCATCACCACTAAATAAGTCACGGCGTTCATCTCTGTATGGACGCACTCATGCTTTGCGTACATTTAGGCGACTGTATCACGTATTAAATGAAGAATCGTCCATCTGGTCCACGATTGAAAGGCTTACATTTAATACCTGTCAGTTCATCTGACGCATTCGGCGCAACGGGGAAGAGGAGAGCTGCGGTAACCTGCTGAGTGCGTCCAAGTGTGTGTGGGTGTCGATGAAAAGCGATTTGATTCTGAAAGCGGTTGTTGTGGCGCCAGGGAGACACAAATAAATGACAGAAAAGCGAAAGTGAAACCTGAGCCGCCGTAGAGGGAAAAACACACTCTCCTTCTAGGATTTTGTTTATTAGAATATTGTTGGAAACTGAACACAAGTGTCCAAAAAAACACACAACACTTAAGAAGAGTCAAAGAAAAAAGTCAAAATGATGAAACAGAAGTTGAAATGAATAAAACAAAAGACAAAAAGGAATATTAATAGTAAAGTCGAAATGGAGAAAATCTTAATGTTGCCAAGTATTTCTGGTCGAGTTTTCAGTGCAAATATTTTAGATCACTTGAAAAACGAATTTACAAGTAACTTTTCAGCAAGATATAGGAGCTTGTTTTACGTCAATAATTCTTGAACATTGACAAAAAGGTACTAGTTCCACTTGAAGATTATTTCATTCGTAACATGGAAAAAAAGAAAAGAAAAAGAAGTAATCTAAGATATTTGCATTAGAAACTAGAAAACAATTCTTGGTAAGATTTTGTGTTTTTGCAGTGTGATATTTTCAAAATAAAATTTCTACGCTGGAGTAGATTAAAGTGATATAAAACCAAACCAGCACAACGATCTGCTAAAACCTCGTGGAAATGAACATCTGATCATCATCTGGATGCACCTAAGATCTCAGCCAGAGCTGATCTAATTCAAACGTTAGCTAAAATAAATTTTAAAATGAGTCAAAAGTTGTCGGTCCCTCTAGCCCCTCACCACGTTCCAGTTATATTCTAAATAACTCGTGTTGTAAAATAAGATAAAAAAGTTTCGACGGCTTTACAGAAAATCAACAGATTTGTAGAAATCTTTAAAAAAAAACAAATCAAGATCTTACTAATCAAAGTGAACAGGAAAACTATTTTTCTCTGTTGCTTTTTGTTGTGTCAACGATGTAACCAGAAACCTGCTTACAGCTTGATCAGAGAATCTCAGTTTGTGTATTTTTGTTGTCCTTGACTCAGGATTTTGAGGAACGGTCTTTTCAAAATGCCTCTGGTTTCTCCCAATATGCCGTTTTAAATTGGAAACTTTTATTACGTCTATTCCTGCCAAATTAAGCCCATCGGTCTTGTGATGGTTGGAGGGAGAAATGATGCATTTTTCTGTCCATTTCTGTTTACTTCTGCAGTAAATTTAGAACACTTCTTCTAGTTTAGGTTCCGATGTAAATGAGCAAAAATCTCCAAAAGGATAGAAAATGTGATCTTGCAGTTTGCTGAATATCGTTCACCAGTGGAAACTGTGTAAGTTGAAGGAGCTGGAGCAGCGTCGGCTCGAGGAACGGGCAACGATCCCAGCGTCAAGATGAAGTGAGCGCATGGAGAATCATCCAGAGCGACTTGCAGCTGTAATTAATTGCTGCAACAGATGTCTACGGAAAGCAGTGAATTTAGAGGAGAGAGTAATTATGCACACTGAAGTTTTCTATTTTTCCTACTTGTTGTTTGCTTCACAGTAAAAAGAAAATGAAATGTTGCAGACATGCTCTCTGAGTGAAATGATGCAAACCATCAAACCATAAAAAAGGTGGATACATTTGAAAGTCACTTCGTGTGAATGAAAGCAGCTTCATTTATTTTATTTTGTGTAATTATTTTGGGACATAAATGAGAACAAAGAGCCCTCTGGTCCTGTAATTAAGTTCTTAAGCGACAAAGACAAGTCATTTCAGTTTTATTTCGTGTGAACTGAACCTTGAATACGAGGTTGTGGAAGGAAAGTTACGAATGAGGCGCATGAAGAAAGTAACTGATTAAAGGCTTTTGGCATCAGCTCAGAGTCTCAACAAAAAAAAGCTTTCCAACACTTAATCTGGAGGAAACGTAGTGTAACTCAAAATATATAATATAAAATGTATTAATTTATCATTCTGCAACAATAACAAGCTGTGTTTGTGTTTTTAGGAAGTTTTTTCTTATCATTTCTGAGTTGTTTATCATTGTTAATGTCTTTCCATATTCATGTCATAGCTCATTCCTTAGTGTTTAGCTTCTTTCTTAATCTTTGTTTATGTTATATTTCAGGTTATACGTTCAAGTTCCTGTGGTGTTTTCATTCAGATTCCTCTGATCTCTCCGTCGTTTTCTCCTCTGATCAATTTTCTCCTAATTTTACTCACCTGGTTCCTGTGTCTCTGATCCCATTTCCATTGTTTTTAAAAGGCCCAATTTTAGTTGTTGTTTAAAGTAATTTGTCCTTTTATTTCATCATTAAAACTTTTCACTTCACCCCTCTTCCTCTGGTTTTCTAGCATTCGAGTTCAACAAAATGCAAGTTACTGATACTTTTGCTGTCCAGATTTTATTTTTCAATTAGAGCACAGTTAAAACCTACTTTTACATTTCAGAACGAGAATGACTGCAACAAGTGAAAAGCCAATTCACATTTGAGCTGCTCTAGAGAGTTTTAGTGCCAAGAAAAGAAACTATGGTTGGAGTTGACAGTACACCGTTAAGCACCATAAACCCACTTATCACCCGTCCTCGGTGTGCATTAGTGGATCTACTCACTGATCTCCAACTGTCTCTGAATGCGGCCCTTGCAGCGCTCTCTGTAGTCCGACTGCGTGGTGTTGTACTCCGACATCACCTCGACGAACTTCCTCGACAGCGTGGAGTGCTGGGGAAGCGAGGAAGAAGAAGAAGAAGAAGAAATTCCTCATCCAGGTAGGAAAAACAGCTGCAGTTAGATGACAGAGAAACGTTTTCCCAAAGCCTTCTGTGTTTGCTTGAACTCTACCTGCGTTTTGCGTATCCTCAGGTCAGCTGACGATCTGTTCTGCCCTTCCTCCTGCTCAATGGTTTGCTGAATACCTGAACAACAACAAAAACATAATAATATATAAACACTTGATCTGCAATTGACCATTTAACTCAAACAAAAACTCAGAACAAAATCTATTTCAAGATTCAAGTTTTATTGCACTGGATGCGTCATTTTTTAATATAATTTTCTAAGTTACTATTCCTGTTTTTTCATTTTTATTGCTTACATATTTCTTTCAGAATTAGTTCTTTGTATATTTCTTTTTCTAATATATCAATCTTTTGTTGAATTTAATTATGATAAAACTCTTTCTTGATGATTCATTGCTCCTTTAAATCTTAAATGAAGTTTCATTAATTTTACAATCTTTCTAGAATAAATTATTAACTTACTTATATATAAGTTCAGTCCATTTTTACCATTTAATTAATTCCCCAGTTGTTTCTTTTTTCCTAAAGTCATTGTTTTATTATGTATTCGTCGTTCATAAGAATCTTTCTTGAATGTACTTTGAAATTATTATTAATTTGTTCTTTTAAATCTGCCAGAGTTATGAATAATTTTGGACTTAAATGTTCCATAAAATATAACAAAATGCTACTCAAATGTTTTTTTGTTTTTTTTTTGACAAATGTCTTCCAGAAGAAATATCGACAGCCGATTTGCTTCATCCTCCCCAAATCTCAGCCATCTCTTTGCAGAATTTAAAAATCTATTTTCTGAGCTACATTTCCTGGTTTTAGTGAGGATGCGAGCAGCAGTGATCAGCTGGAGATAAATGTGCACCAATCAGATGGTTTAATAATATAAATAACAGATTAAAAACTATAAATAGGTTGGTTACTGAGCTCTTATGTCTATTTATTCAAGAATTTAGTTTTTGAGTTGACAACGTTTATTTTGTCACCTTATAGTTTGTGGTTAAAATCTGATTAATAGTGTTTAAGTAATTACACATCCTGTATTTGATTCAAATTTTGCATCAAGTCCCACCACTAGAAAAAACTTGTACCATTAGTGTAAAAAAAAAAAACCACACTCACAAATCCAGAACATTTTTAATAATTAAAATCATTGATCACTTGTGGCTAGAGAGTCAAATGGATGCAGAACCCGAGTTTATTTGGTGTAATCTGATTTATTTCAATCTGAATTTAGAGCTTGCAGACCACTGACTGCAACGTTGCTAACAGAAATGTAAATAATTACGACTTCTAGCCATCAGCACCTCAGTAATAAGTGTCAGTCATGTTTCTGCCTCTGGAGAACGAAACCTCCATGAATAAATGAAGCCGTCTGGAAGCTGCTGCAGGCTGAGCAGCAGGTCTGCTCTCCTGGGAAGGCAAAGCACCTCCGCATGAAAACATCTGATTTTACTCCTGACTATTTGTCTTTTGTTTGTTAAATGAACTGCTCCATATTATTTAAGAAAAACCCCAAACCCCCATGTGTCTCAGTCCCAGGCTGGTGGTTTTGTTAACCGACACAACGTTAACAGACGAAGACAACAACGACTTACTCTTTAATTTAGAGCGAATTTTGTTGGCCAGTTTCTTGATGTCTGCCATGAGGTCCTCGAGCTCGGCTTTGGTCTCTGAGGAAAACGGAAACACAGAAGAAGAAGAAGAAAGAGGAGATGTGAGAAGAGACGTCTTTGTACCGCCACCAGTTTCATGGACAATGAAGATGGTCTCTTCCAGACAACTGATCAGCTTCGGCTTCAGCCCACAGCAGCACAGGTTTTCTAGCCTAACCTTGCTTTAAGCTGGTTCATAGTGTTTCTTTGTCCTATCATGTGCTTGCTCTCTAATGCTCTCTAACAAACCTCTGGGATCTTCACAGAGCAGCTGCTTCTGTGCTGAGATGCAATGACACACAGGAGGACTTCATTAACTTACTGGCTTACTGCTGAATGAAATGGTTAATGAAACCAGATTTTACCTATGAGTGTTAAATGAATAGAATGCATGTAACGCATTTCAGATTTGAATAGGAATTTCTTCATGTTGGTCTATCACATAAAATGCATCAGGTGTCTGACTGTAATGTAATGAAACTGTTGAAAACTTCAAATATTGGGAATACTTTTGCACAGTCGTGTAAAAACTAGTAACCCTGAAGCATTAATTACAGTTTCACACACGGGAAAAACCTAATTTATCATTTAGATGTCACACACTAACCAAGTCCCCATTAACAAGGAGCTGGGAGACAGCGCACACACACACAAACACGCACGCACACACACACACACACACACACACACGCACACACACACACGCACGCACACGCAGACAAACCGAGGCCTTATAAGTTAGCACAGTCGACCTATTCAGTCAAAGTGAAGTGCCTGCAGTTCTTCTTCATAATGAGTTTATTTCTGCATATTTCCTGCTTCTGTAAGGCTGCATAAATCACAAAGATAAATTAGGTTCAGCGGTAGACCTGTTGAACCAAAACTCACTGCAGACATCTGAACCCAATTACCGATAGCTTCAGTGGATGATTTGATTACACAGAAGGAGACTTCAGTCACCGGCACACGTTCAATTATTAAAACACAATATTTGCACCTATTTTCCAATAAGGAATAAGCTTAAATTGTCAGATGATCACATCATATTCTTCTCTACACGTCCACTAAAAATCTGCATTATGCGAATGCCTTAATGTCAGAAAAGGTTTGATAATTAAACCATCTAAAAACAAAAGAACCACAATCCACACACTCATGTTGTGTTCAGGATTAGAGCTTAAATTAAACCAGCAGATCCCTGAGAAACTGATTCGTCGTCTAATTAGGTAAAAGGCAAATGGAGGATCAAGGGAATTCAAAACAAATGAGAGAAATTGCTCCAGAAAAGTAAATTTATGCAAATAGAAACAGAAAATGTGAATATTTTAACAAGTAACAAGTACTAAATACTTTTGCATATCTCTTATTTGTAAGTGCTACAAAAACAATGTTCATCAAAAAAGTCGAGGCGCAAACAATCCATCAGTATCGGCTTTAGACAGCGTTTAGTAGTAGAAGCTAAAAGGTGGCGGTTCATAAACAAATGGTCCCTGGCTCAGCCTCTCATTATTCCACCTGCTCATGCAAATAAACTAATAGCTTTTAGATTGCAACAGTCAGCACTATGTTTTAAACAACTTATGATCCACGTTTTTCAGTACAATAAAGCTTTAAAGCTAATTTCTGTCGATGTTGAGCTGCCAGAAAAAAAAAACTTGTCTTTTTGTCTGTGGAGGGTTTTCACAAAAAAGAATCTTAAAACTCCGTTTCAGACAATGTTCAGTGCAAAATAAGTCAGGTTACGTCTTCTTAACTAAACTGAATTAACCTACTAGTATTCAACAACAACATGGCGATTAGCTATTTGTATCTTTTGTTGATCATTTCTTCCTACTGAAGATGAGAGGGAACTATCTCCAAAGGACAAAGATAGAAAAAAAACTACACAAAACATAAACAATATTTCTTTCTTTTTTGGCCATTTTGTTTCTTAACCAGGAAGTTGCTACATGTGAGGTAAAGAGTTTGTCAGGGTCAGAAACAGACGTGAGGTTATGACCTTATGACCTATGAGCTGTGGAGTGGGCCTGTCTGTGGATATGAGCAAAGGTCAAGAGGTTTCTCAAATAGAATATTATTCTCTTACGTAGCAATTCCTAAAAAACAAAAAAAAAAAAAAAAAATACTGTAACTAATAATAAGAATGAGGATATGTAACATGAAAACTTTGGACACCTGATGACTGCCTGTGGGTTTTTGTAACCTATTTGGAGATATGAATATTTATGATAAACTTTATTTTAATTCACCAACTTCATGCATACAAAACAAAAGAATTACAGACAGAAGTATTGATCTACTGTCACGGTGTGTGGATGAGGTGGTGAGGAGAGACGCAGAGACCCAGGTTATGATGAAGATGATGATGAATTTAATGTTAAATGTCAACGGGACAGAACAACGGGGAGCACAACGAACACAGGACGCACGACGAGGATCCGACAAGAGACAAAGAGACAACAGGTGGGACTAAATACACTGGGAGGGTAATCAAAGAAACGAGACACAGCTGGGAAAAAAATGAGCATTTAAGGTCTTCTGTAAATACAGTTTCTTCATCAATTAAGATTCCTGCACGTTTATTCCTAATCTAAAAATTCACACAGATCGCATCAGATGCACAGAGTTGCAACAACGTTGCTCAGAAGCATTTCAACGAGACTTTTGGGTCACAGAAACGTAATGTCAGCGAATGCCAGGAAAGAGTCGCCGGCTTCCTGCAGCCGTTCCCTAAAACATCCAGCGGTTCATTAACATTAAGTTGCAGCCTGCGCTCTTTGGGGGGTTGTGAGAAAACAAACACGGGGTCTTCAGAGAGCATTTCACGACACAACCAATTTTGAAAGTAACGCACTTGCAAGCATTCGCCGTCTTTGTCAGAAAAGACAAAAAAAGATCACGGTAAAAGCTGAAGTAAAGGGTGTAAAACGAACATCAGAGTGCGAGAAGAAGAGGACCGGAGCCTCAGAGAGGCGTAAGATTTAGAAAAAGCGCTCTCTGTTACTTCTTCATACCTGTGCTGCTCCACCAGGGCGGCTACAGGGCAGCACAGAGATAATAACATCAAAATTGAGGTTGGTCTCAGGTTGTTACAAGTGGGGTAAGTGTGCATCTGAGTGTGCGGCGTGTCTTTTAAGTGGTTAGATTTGATTTGCTTCTCGTGGCAACCGAACAGAGGAAGCCAACCTGTCAGATCAAGTATCCATTCAGCCTCGTTATTCGCCGTGTGAAAAGAGGAAGAGTGAACGAGCAGAAGGAGAAGTGAGACAGAGGCAAATTAGAGGCCAGAACTGAGGACTCAATTGAGCCGCGGCTTCGCACTCCGTCCCTCTCCCAGCCGTTTTCAGACGAAATCTTCAGGTCACGCTTGTTGCCATCATTAAGACGGCGTTGCTATGGAGACGTGCGCCGTTGGTCCTCTCGGCAGCTTCAGATGGTTTCGAAAGTGACAGAAGGAAGGAGAGCCGGAGAGAGACGCTACGAGGCACTGAGATATGTGGGAGCTGGAAGAGGGGCACAGGAAACAAATTCAGACTGGTTTTACATTTTTGTTTTTTATTGTCGAGGTCTGGAGGAGATAAACGGAGGAGAAAATGGGTTCCACATGGTTGCGTCTGCCATTTTTCTTGTTACTCTCCTTTTGTGGCAAAAAGACGACAGAAACTCACTGAATAAATGTAGTCGTACTTTATCAGCCTAGCAAAGGGTTTTGTCGTCCTGGAGTCATAAACAAGTAAATAGGACAAATAAAGGGAATCTGTATGGATTTCAAGTTGCACTGACCCATACATAAAGCTACATTACAGATTAAGGTCGACCTGTGGCCTCCACGATTTCCTCAACAACGTATCTGGATCCTGGTAAATTTGGAAAACCTTTCTGTGTGAAGACTAAGCTATGACGTTACTGCTGTGGAAATCTGCACAACTTTCTGCATCTCCACCGCCAGTTTCAGCTTTTCTGTGTAGGAAAAGGAACCGTCTGCACTCAGAGACACATCTCTGCCTGGGCTGTCAGAAAGAACTGTGCACAAAAAAACCCTAGACGTCTTTGTCATACTGCAGGTGTTGTACAGCACAATCATGCTTCAATCCAATCGGGTCGTTGCTCAGGTATTGTTTTTTCTACTCGTTGCTAAATCTGATTTTAAGACTTGAGGATTTCTCAGTGCAATAAGTCTTTATTGCATTAAAAGCACAACACAGAAAATGCATTACTGTCTTTGGTCTTCCAGACATCAATCTATGTGCAATTTGGAACTGCGCCTGCTAACCTCGGAGCCCAGCTCACACTGATCTGAGCACAGCATGTCGACTTGCTTCTTTTGATGCAAAGAGAAATGGCCCATTGTTCATTTTAGCTGATTGGAGAAACCGTTTTAGCCAAAGCAGCAGCAGAAAATGAGCTACATGGCACCAGTCGAGCTAATTTTTTAAATTAATTTTTTATATATTTTTTTACAGCAGATTAGCTGGAGAACTGCCTGACATAGGCATGATGAGGTCATAATCCCTCCTAGACCACTATTTTCATTTCTGTGCTGAGTGATACATGTAGGTGAACACAGGCCACAAATACATATCAAATCGGAGCTTTTGAATCAACACTTTTACGTTTCTTTCATCAGGAAAGTGAAAATGTTTAGGCTGTTCTGGCTGTGTTGTATTCATTCTGTGCCGGTGCTCTTAGGTTGGAGCGTTACGAAGCAAACATGCACCGAACATGTCAGACTTTCTTTTAAGCATTTTGTTTCAGAACATTTCCCGGATGTGACTTGGCTCGGTGTTATTGCACAATGTTGGAGCAATTCTTTCATTAGAACCAAGGACATGGGAAAACAGTATCAAAATCTGCTACTCAAGGATTTGATCTCAGATTAATTTGTGGTCAAACTGGAGAAACACAAACTACGAGCTAAAGTTTGAGTATTCTTCATATTTAGCCGTCAGCAGGTCCCACATTTAGACAGATAGTGTGACTGTCCGACACCAAACAAGCTGCTTCTCTCTCCGCTCTAAATCCGCTTTCCGACTTTTATCCGTTTATCTTTTTTCCTCCCTCTGCTCTCTCTGTAAATGTATTACCAGCCCATTGTGTGTTTGCTCTGCTTATTGATTGTCTAGAGTCCAGAAGTCAGAGAGACAGAATCTGAGCTCATCCCTCAAACATTACCAACATTTACTTTTCTGCTGGAATACAGTGTGAGCGCAGCAAACGGCAAAGTTTAATCCCACAAAGTATCGCCGGGGGTCTTAAAAACCTTCATGTCTCCGTGACAACGACATGTGAGCATTTCCCAAAAACCTGGCTGCATTAGACTTTGGACGAAGATGTGCTCCCTCAAAAACTCATCCATGCTGCACTGAAAACTGAACCTACTAAAAACAAATAAGACTTTTTCAGCTCAAAATATTTATTGTAGTTTGATTAGTTCTTTTCATGACCAAGTCAGGCGTTACGAGAACTGAATAATACTGATTTGTAATGATTTGGCTAATTTAGTGTCTAACTTTTTTTTTTAACAAACCCACCATTTGTTTGAAAAGAGAGCCCACACTGTATTTATAAAACATGCCAGACGTATTGGAATCAGTCCTATTTTTACCTGTAGTCATTAATTAAAACAACCATAACAACAAACAGTTTCAATTTTTAGTGATGTTCAAGTAGCCAGACTGCTAAATGTGCTTCTTTCTGAAAACAGGCTCAATTACAAACCCAAAGTTACGTTTTGGGGGTTTAATTATTGATGAGACGCTCCATCAATTTTTAAGAGTTAAATAGTTGTACAACAAAAAAAAAACTGTAATACGAATTTGGTTCATATTGTAGAATTTATGTATTTTCTGTAATCTAAACAAAAATCTGAATTTAACTTTCAATATACTTGGATGAATATCCCCTAATAAGACAAAGAGAAAACACACCCTTTTTGTAGCTGGTATTCTTCAGGTTGGATAGTATTTTTACTTTTCCTATTAAAAATTGTTATACATCTCATTTAAATTGTCTGGTTTTCTGTCATCAACTTTTCATTTTAGGATGAGTCTGAAAGCAAGACGTGAGAAACTTTCCATCTCAGAAATTAAATTTAGACTAAAGTTTCTTTGTATCTAATCGTTGTGTGTCGTTGCAACGTCATTCTCTTCCCTGGAAACCTCGGTTTCTTCACCGACGTCTTCCTACGCGGAACATCGGGGTTACTTTGAGTTAACATGGTAACGCTGCTGTCACTCTGAAACCTCCCTCTGCCTCCAAACAACTAATGTTGTAATCAGGATCAGAGCGCGAACCATCGCCGCCTCCGAGGTCAAGAGGGACGTGGAGCGAAAGACGCGATTTGTCTCCCAGCAAACGCGTTTATCTTACTCGCTTTGACCTCCATTGTCTTTGCGTCTGTGCTTAGCCTTGGACATCATCGTCCACATTCGATTAACCTCTCCTTCACAGATATTATTCCTCTGCAGCTTTTAGTCGTGGCTTCATATCAGCTCAGATGTTATGAGAGAAGGGCAAGAGAGGAGGAAATGAAAAGAGATAAGGCACAAAGGGATCGGCAGCTGAGAGAGAAGAAAGGAAAAAAAAGAAAGAAAGAGAGAAAGAAAGAAAGGAAGCTGAGGGTACTTTTGGTTGAGGGTGGAGGCGCGTTGGCAAACAGATCTCCACTTGGCGAAAAACTACGACCAGAAATAGTAACACTCACAGGCTGCAATTAAAACAGCCGTCTCCAGTGCTGCCAGCTGAGCACTTTTAATGGAGGGAAGATGCTCTCCGCAAACGGAGATGTCAGACGGATTGAGCTCTAAGTGCTTGGAAAAATTTTTTGATAAATAAACTCTTACGTCTAAGTGGTAAAGAGCGGGTTCACAGACAGACGTGGTTTAACTGGCTTGAAAGTAAAATGTGGATAAAAACCTACAACGTCTATATCATCTATTTGTTGTCCTGTGACATTTATGAAGTAAAAAATGAAGAAATCCTCCAGTAAACACCACAGTTTATCAATTTACAAGCTGACAAAAGTGAGGGTTAAATCTAAGGTTCTCCGTTTTTGCAACAACTTTAAAACTATTTCGCCTTAAAGACTTGAAATGTTTGTTGTGTCAGAAATGAGGCAGATACAACAACAATAAGGTCTCAAGTTGAACGGCCTGACCCGAATGGTTTCAAAGCATGCAGGATGTAGATGCTTTAAGGGCACTCAGATCAATCTTTTCTTCTTTTCTTTTTTTTTATCTGGGCTCGCACTCACAGCTCAGGTTTCCATCTGGATTAAGAAACACTTTATGAGCCAAAGCACATTTAAAAGCAACTTCCTGTTCCTTCTGTGTGTCTGGAGCAACGCTGGCGTGGTGAAGCAGCTGGAAAACTGAACAGGCCAGCATGCCACCAACTAGACATGTTATTTTTTGTTTAAATTGTTGAAGTTGTTATTAGTAGCGACATTGTTATGAACTAATTTGTGAAACTAGTTGTCAACTTATAAGTTGTGCTTATTAATCCTTCTTAAATGCCCCGATGTGACCATAACATCATGGGAAAACAAAAGTGCCATAAATTTTGTGCATTTTTAATTAATGTTTGCATAAAAATGTTACCTTAGCAGCAAGTTTTACTTCCACTGGTTAAAATAACTTTCATGTATTGCTTTTAGTTGCCATTTCCAATTTGCCAGCGTCAGACTTAAGTTTGCCTCACTCCCCCCTTTCAGCTGCAAGATGATTGAGGGGATTCTTCTGCACCTTTTTCACCTGATAGCATTCGAATCAGATCAATACTTGGACTTTTCATTCCGCAGTTTTCCGACTGAAAACTGCAGAATGAAAAATCTGCGGAATGAAAAATCCACCAAGAACCAGTGGGTTCTTGGTGGATTCTGTAACGTCACTGATAAATATACTCAGATAACACAGTCCAGATTATTCCGAGTTGAGATTTTGTAGAGGAACTACGACAACAGATGGAGGCAGCATCGGAGAAACAAACGGGAGGAAATGTGCCGATGTTCTGTAAGGCATCAGCATATATATATCAGCTTCGAGTGCAGCTCCATTGTAGCTCCATAGACGACGTGAAGGGTGAAATGAAAACTAAAGATGGGATCAGATCCAGTAATGGTTTTGGACCTGATGTTGCGTGATTCATGGATGAAAATCCTTGCTGACACGGATCCAGACTCCACGCTCCTGTTCTGCTGCAGGTGGTTTAATTGTAATCTGGAAGTTCCTTCAGCAAATGTTGCATGCTAGCATGGTAACATGTACATAATGACCTCATAAACTGCACATCGATCTCTTTTATCAATGGAGAAACAAGGAAATACTTTAGACGGGATACTTGGACGGGAAGCATCCGTGATTGGAATGGCGGATGTTGACGGAGACTCAGATGAGGAGGCAATTATCGTATTAGAGGGAGAGGCAAAATCAGAGTGAAGCTGGTTTATGAGGACATTCAGAGGGAAGAAGTGTTTTTAAATAACCATTGAACATGGCTTGTCTGTGACTTTTCAAATGTCTGATGTGTCAGAGGTGAAAAGAAGAGTCTGTGATTTCAGTGACAAAGTGAGTGAGTGTTATTGTGAAATTTAGTGGCTAAATACATCAAACTGTTTCTAGAGATCTGACTGAATAACGGCGTCGTTGTTGGATTTGATCCGTTCACAGATCCAGACATGGTGATCCTGATCGGCTGCAGTTTACCTTTTGGTTGGTTTTACTCTAGAGGTTTTACAGACAAAAGAAGACGGTTATTTAAAGTTTAAATGTGAAATTAGAGCTTATTTTGTGAATGTCTCTGTATGGTCGGGTCAAACTCATTGTCGCAGCTGTACAGCATGTCAAAAATCTCATAACTTTGTTCTCAAACTCAGGTTGTCCAACCCTTCTCGTCCCGACCGCCCTGCCCAACCTTTTCAGAAACATCTGCGTAATTGGTCAGAATTTCATGGATGTTTTTTATGCATAAAAACATCCAGAAGCTTTTTTTTTTTTTCAACCAGAAAGCAGGATGAATAGTTTTGAGGATTGGAGGAAAGCAATCTGTTTCCTGCAAAGATTTGGTGAAGGTACAGCAATAATATCTCTCTAGTCAACACTTGTTGCTTCACAAAGGAACGGCAAGCACTCCAGTGATGGGCGCATGATGGGGAGCCAGTCCATCACAGGGACAGAATGACACTCAGACATAAGGACAATTTGTAGAGACCAATTACCAACATGGACCTTTTTTATTAAACTGTAGGAAGATGCAAAGGAATGCTGGGAGATATGAAGAAAAATCCCTGGATGATGTTTGAATCCTGGACCGTCTTGCTGCTAGGCAACAGCAAAACAAAACAAAAAGTCCTATTTTACTAAGTTGTTCAGCATTAACTTGCTCAATCCTATATATGTTGGATATGAAAGACAATAAATGATGCTGCTACTGAGAGTAGCTGGATGTAGTGACTTCAAGTCAGCAACTGTTTCTAAAACCATCCTTATTTTTCTCCTCCACTTTGCTCCCTGTAGCTTGGCAGCTAATTAGAAAAAAACACAAAAAAATAATTATTCTGACTTTGTAATTATAACGTTTTAACATCTCCTGTAGCCAACAAATAGCCTCTTGACACAATTTATAGTCTTACTATAAACTAGAAGAAAATATCTTACTAAAGATAAGTTTGAACATCTTAGGGTTACGTAGTTTAATTAAACTTTATTCATTGATTTCAGCTGCAATATGTAGAGAGAACAAATAAATGTTCAGATGCTGCACTGAAAACTGAATCTGATGTTAGAGAGTAAAATTATGATTAGTATCAGAAATCCATAGCAGACCTTTTTTAATAAACAGATTAAAGACTTTCAGTTCTTAAAAATGCCCTTCTTGGTTTCCTCCGGCCTCGTTCTCCCCTGGGTGTAAACGCCACCGACGCTGTGGCAGGAAGAGCAATCATCCCCAAACCTTTGACCCCGTGTTATTTAAATCTATAAACCAGAGCTCCGTAAAACAAAATAATGAGATGCAGCACCGCTCAAAGCCAACAAACAACACAAATACCACAATCATCCAAACTTATTTTGCATCGTCTCTGTTCAGCGTCCAAGGAAACGCAGCTTCACAGCAATCTGATGATTACCTGCTCCATCATTGCTGCTGAAGCCACTCCTACTGTACAGAACTGCTGAGCGAATTTCAGAGATGCTGACAATCACCCACAGAAAAAGAAAAAAAAAAACAGGACCCCACTCACACATCATAAATTGAAAATCCCTGGAGGGAATTTGCTTTGCTTCATTTAAAGGGGAGGCGGATAAACTGATATGGAATAATGTGTAAGGCAGGAGAGAAGATAATATTACACAGAGGCTGCAAAAGCTCTGTGCTTATTGAGAGGCGCCTGAAAGGAGCCCAGCATTAACAGCACAAAGCTGCGGTGAACTGGGGGAACTGGGACAGAACTTGATTGAGTTTAAGGGTTCCATATCAGTCGGTATTGATAATTATTGATTAGTTTTTTGTTTTAAATACTGAAATACTGACAAATTATTTACACGACCGCTCCTGTCTGAAGCTGTGCTACTCATTTCCTCCTTGAGCAGCGAGTACACGAGCTAGATTGACAGCGCCAAGACCCTCCTCCAGGCTCTTATTGGCTGTTGAAGTGGTACAATTCTTCAGAGAGTAAAGCAGCTCAGAGAGGAGGTTGATTTTTTCACAGATTATCTGTCAACATAGCGACAGTTTTAACAAATATGTAAAAGAAAAAAAAACTAATATTTTTAATAAAAGTTACGTACTGCAGCTACAAATGTTGTCTCTCTAAATGGCTGGAGATGATCACCAGCCTCTCCGTGATCCTACAAGGATAAGTGGTGATATATGTATGTATGTATTAGGGCTGAAACGATTCCTCGAATGATTCGAGTACCTCGATTACTAAAATTCCTCGAGGAAAATTTACCTGCCTCGAAGCTTCGTTAATTTATGTTTTATTATTTAGCGCACCGTGTTCCGGCCGGGACTTCATTTGCGTTGCGCGGAGCTCTCACTTCCGCCTCTGAGTTGTTGACAAAAGCTAAGTCTCAGCGGCATAAAGTCCAATCTTCAAGATTGGCCCGTGGGGATTTTATTGATTGATGATAATGCTCGACTTTTTATCGTTTTTGGGGAACCAATAAGCATCCTTAAAATGACTGGGGGAATGCCTGGAGTACGGCAGCATTTCTCCTCCGGGGCTGCTGGTTGAAAGCGAACGGCGGGAAGAGCGCTGAGGTGAGCGGATAGACTGAACAGGGCGGGCGGCTGAGTAGCTGATGCTTACCGTGTAAATGTAGCTTTACCGACGAACCGCACAATAAATTTCATATCCCGGTCTGAAGAAACGGGTGGCGGAGCGCATCGTACATGGCTGGTAGATGAGTTTCTGAGTGTGACCAGTGAAGGTGTCGTAAATATCCCGTATTGCTTCCCCCCGTGTTCGTCCCCCGGTCTAACGGTTCGTCAGTCCGCTGGTCTATTTCCTCCCTCCACCCCATCTTAAGTTCGTTCATTCGCCCTCTCCTCCCACTCCAGGCGGCATTTCCCGTATTTTCAAACCCAAAGCGTGACAGGTTAGGTGGCAAGGTGAGTTTAATTAATCTATTAAACTCACTGAAGATGAATACATAAACTAAAAGCTGGATTGTAGACATTTTTTATAAGCATATTTGTGAGCCTGCCTCTTTGTTATTAAATTCAATATAATTTCAGATTTTTCTATAACTTTTCTTCTGGTTAACTTAGAAAGTGAGCTATTATTGTTACAGGTTAGTTTTCTAAACTACAAAAAAAGCAACTGTTAGGGATGCTCAAATATGAAAAATTGGACTGATATTGATATCTGATAGTAACACCGGTATTATGCCAGATTTACCAATATTTCATTTTATAATTTTTTTTTATCCGATTACTCGATTAATCGTAAGAATAATTGATAGATTACTCGATTACTAAAATATTCGTTTACAACAGCCCTAGTATGTATGTATATATATATATATATATATATATATATATATATATATATATATATATATATATATATAGTGGAGCAAACTCTGCTTTCACGCTTTCATAAAGGGGGATATTAAAGTTTACGATGACAAACAGCAACACAAAAACCAAGACGAGCAGATTAGAAACATGATTTGTGTTTCTGCAAAATCTGTTAAACATTTTCAGCGTGCCAGAGGAGCGCATCCTGCAGGACGGTTTGTTTTCACATTAAAATGTCAGCGTGCAAATGGGTCTGATGACGCGTTCCTCTGCAGACGACGTGTCAGAGGAGGAAAGACTAACAGCTTGTGCAGGAAAAAAAAAAAAAAGCTCTTTGCTCTTTAGCACTTATGCTACATCCCTGCATTTCAGTCATGAGGTTCATTATTTAGGCTGGAGAAAAGAAAACACAATGATGGAGTGACGCTGCTACTTCCACCGATTTAGATAAAAACGTTGCATTTCAGGGTAAAGCACTACTACTTCTATCATAAACTAGTGGTGATGTTTAGTATTAGTTTTTGCCTCTCTCCCCCCTTTTTTCCCCCCATTTTAAGAGCATAAGCAAAGCCACTGCGTCTTGTCATAAACACATTCATCACACCTTTGCTCCCAGAAGTGAATATTGTCAGACAAATAAATGGAAAGCACTGAAAATGACCTTCAACGGCAGTGCCATCACTGCTGTGAAATATATTGATTAAATTACACTCTTTATGTTTGTGTCGCCCAAACAAAATCCATTAATCAGTCCAAGGTGTTTAGGTATGAATTGTACCCCCCTGAAACAAAGGGAGCTCCAGATAAAGGAGGTGCTATCCCAGCGGCCTCCGTCAGACGCAGAAAGACAGAAGAAGGATTAACGAGTGACACGATCTGTTGTCTGGTTTGTATCTGCTGCTTTCAGCCAGACAAACGCAAACACAGAGCTTTAAATTCAGTCACAGAGACACGCCGAAGAAAAATGAAGCGCCGTCGCCCGGTTGGCTTCCCGGCTCTCTGCGCCGCCTGTCAAAGTCACGTTAGGGATGGTTAAAGGGCCAATCTCCAGAAAGCAGATCGATGCCTTTTCAGGTGGAGAGAAGGTGGGGAATCAGTGGGAGAAAAGGGGCTTGGCGGCGCTGCTAGTAGGAGTAAAAATCCCCCCCACCCCCCCAGGATACCCGGAGTCTCTAGATTAGGGGTGTCAAAGTCAAATGGATGGAGGGCCAAATAAAAAATTTAGCTACAAGCCGAGGGCCGGATTGATCGAATGTTCATTGAATTTTTTTTAAATGACGCATATAGTCTAGTGAACCTAATTGAACCTACTGAAAACCTAACAAATATATTCCAATATGATCAGATAAATAAAGCAATATTTTCTTATGGCTCTGTCAGTAATCTTTAATTTTCAACAGACACAACTGAAATATTTTTAAAATATAATTGGATTGAAATACAATAAAATAAAGTGCAAAAATCTATTAATCCACATATGTCAGAGTCAAGGCATTTAGATGTGTCGCCGGCGACACATCTAAATTTGCAGTACCGTAATTCCGCCACACGTAGCGCTAAGTGGAAAAATTCCAACGGTTTCTGAAAGGGGAGATGTTGCACTTTCCAGCAAGTATCGGGTTAATACGGTAACTTCGCAGCTGCAGCTGCAGAGAGTGTAATTAATCCGGGGGGCACTCGTTTAATAGACGGTATATTTCGGCAATAACTTGGTGGATATTGAAAGTTCCGGTTGTTATGGATACATGGGTAAGTACATCATCTCACAGAACATTTAAAGAACTACTTACAGTTCAAATAAGGAAGATATTTTTTTTCAGACGGGGTGCCGGCTTGCTGCGGTCTGCGGGCCGGTTCTAATAATAAATCAAGATCATCCCAGGGGCCGTAAAAAACCTTCTAGCGGGCCGGATGTGGCCCGCGGGCCTTGACTCTGACATATGTGCTCTAGATCAATGCCCAGGCCTAAATGGGTGAGGAAGAAAAACAAGAGAGACGAGGACAGATGGACTGAAGTATCCTGCACCGATTGAACAAAGGCAAAGTGGAAAGTACCTTAAATGAGCAAAGTGCAGAGAGAAAATGAGGCCTGGAGCAAAGGGTGGGAACACTGGCCGTAAAAATAATTGGAGAGCGGAAACAAAAAAAACAAAACAAAAAAAACTCTACAAACAAGAGTGTCAGACTCTTCTGGAGGAGCTTCCATTCCTGGACAGCACAGAGGCAGCTGACAGGCGGACCAAACATCTTCAATTACAGTCCTCAGTTTAAGCTCGGGATTCTGCTTTTTCAGACGAATCGTTCTTTTCTTTTCTCATGGAGTCCTTTTTCTGCCTTCAGCTTTTTGCTTACATTTCATACATACGACAAAGAACAATGATATCAGCCAAGTTTAATAAACAAGAGCTATGTTGATCAAAAGCCTAAAAGATTTCCGTTAGAATAAAACTTTGAAACGACTCTACTTTTCATGCTCGTTTCACAACAGAGATGCAGCTTGGATCCGCTCTCAGAAACGTCCATATGTCTGTCAGACGGCAGATCACATGATGTGAAGAATGGGCGTGTCCACCTCCAGTCCTAGAGAGCTGCCGTCTTGCAACATGTAGGCTACGTTCACACAGCAGGTCCAACTTTGTTGCTGAATAAAATTTTTCCATGGTCGTTCATACGACTTAATAACCCCGACTGCAGTGAGATGTCTGTGTGAACGGTTTGCGTCCCCAAAGCGACCCACATGCGCAGAAGAAGAACGTCGACGTCACACAGCAGCGCTCCGTTTATGGAGGCGTTCGTGGATCGATTTTAAAGTTTGTTCAGCAACAGGAGCCGACAGTATCATCGCAAGAAAGGACAACTAATTATTGAGCATTATTGACTGCCGCGTCTTCTGCAGAGAAATCTAGTCAGAACCAGGAGTGGTCCGATTGTGACCGGATGCGTTTCACTGACACAGACTTCTTCATAAGTTCAGAATCATAATTTTCATCTGGATTTACTACGTCTTTGCTTCTTCTGGTGCAGAAACATGACGCATGTCTCACATCAATGACATGCAAGCAGGATACAATGTGGCCATTCCAGATGCTTTGGAAACAATCAGATAAATATCTGACTTAGTTCCACATGTGTAAGTGGTGCAAATCAAATTTTTGGGGGGAGTGGAAAGACTGCGGCAAAAAAAGTCGGATCTTTGTCGCATTTGAGCAAAAGAAAAAAAGAGTATTTGGGTCGCATTTGCCTTCTGAACGTACAGCTTCAACAAATCAGATTGAAATGGTTGAATTCCCTCATTAGCGTCATTCAGTCGTTCTGCAGAGGTCTGGAAACGAGCCACTCATTTAAATCCCGAGTCGAGCAGGTGAGCGCTCAGCTAACTGGAGGCAAATACATCTAAATAAAACTCTGTGGGATTTTTTTAATTTCTGTTCTCCAAGTTTATGACTAAAACAACAAAGCCTGAGAGTCAGACAATAAATAAGCGTAAGAGTTCATGTTTATTGATTGGTGTCTGAGTCACAGCAGTCTGGTAATAAAGAGCCATGAGGACGTGGAGAATAAATGGTGCCTTGCTTTCTGCACCGTGTTGCTCTAACGACCAAGATACTTAAATCCCAATGAAGCATTTATCAGGACTGTGAGGGTTCTGGCATTGGGAACTTTTGCCCCCGGAGCAAATCACGACAAACTGAAGCAGAAAAGACGAGCGGCCTTACTCTCATCGGGGTTCGGTGAGGCCAGGATGGCGCTGTGCTTCCTCTTCACCTCTTCCACTTTCTCTGCCAGAGTCTCGATGAAACCCCGGATCTCCTCTACCTGACAGCAGAGAGACAGAGAAGCAGTTTAGGCTTTACATTGAGACGGGAAGCCGGAGTGGTCGGTCTGATGCATACTGACAGACACTGTGGCCGTGGATTCTCAAACCAGAGTGACTCTGGTTTATAAACACAGGGGAAAAGGTGTAACTTTACAATGTGATTGAAAATGTTCTCAGCAATCCTGGTAAAACTTTTCACACAGAAGACAACAATGATACAAAAAAAAAATTATAATTTCCAGTCAGAAGTTTGCATACACTTGTCATGACCTTCCTAAAAGCTCAATGTTGAAATTTTTGTTTTTAATTTAAAATCCAGTTGGGATGGATATTCAGGATCTCTGTCCTGTTGGAGCACCCAGTACTGTAAAAATATAAACTATCATTGATTGTTGATACCAAAGGCAGAAAAACAGACCCTCAGCATGATGCCACCACCACCATGCATGAACGATACTGTGTTTATTGTGGCAAGTGTAGCTCAGTCCTCATCTTCTCACACTGTAAACTTTCTTCCCGCAGGACCTCAGGAGAGCAGTGGCAAAATGTATCTTTAGAGAAGCGGCTTTTTATTGACTTGCCGGCACTTTTTCTGCCTTTTTTCAGCTGATGAGCTCAAGTCTTTTCCTGGTGATTCCTCAACACTGTAAGAAAGTTAATAATACTCATAATAATCTTTACTGTCATTATAGAAACCATGTAATGAAATTACAGTAATAAAATTGGGTGATAAAAGGCACTAGGCGGCATTTAATGCCCTTATGGCTGCTGGGGATAAAACTGTCAGTCTGAATGTTTGGGTCAGATAAGTGATGGACACAATTTACTGCCCAGCAATGATCTCAGAAGCATATAGAAAAAACTGCAGAACGTGAAAAGAAGTATTATTTAGTCCATAAATATTAAAAAAAAACTTCAACAATATCAAAATGACAGAAGGACACCAGGCCAGTAACTCAACTCAGTGGCATTTTGGCGTTTAAAATTTAAAATCCAAATATAACATATTCCCCTATTTGAAGGAACATTAGAAATACTCTTTGCATTGATCTTACACAAAAGCTAAAATACACACAATCCTTACTATGTACTGCTTCAAATCATATTTACTTTGAACTCTGCGTCGTCTGCAGATCCAGGTCTGACATTTTACCCGGTCGCCTCCCACCTGCTGCCTCGTCACCAGCTGCGCTGCTCTGGGCCACCGCTTGCAGCTGGAGGAGCAGCGGGTCACATCTGCCGGCGACTTCATAAATCTGAACTTTCATCTCAGACTGTCGAGCTCCTCATCGCTGCCTCCTCCTTTACACCTGCTCCAAATTTATTTGTCTCCACGATGCAGTTGTCGTTTCTCCCTGAAAACCGTCGCCTGTCTCCTTCGCTTTCGCTCTGCCACATTCCTGAGGCCGACCTCCCCGAGCCGGGGTCGTCCCTCTCAAATCATCTCCGTAACTAACTGCTGATTGAATCTGTTTTTTTTGTTTTTTTTTAATAACAATAATATTGGCTTTAAAATGCCACAAGAGAGAGAGACTGCACACTGGCAGTTCATAAAACTTGAATGTGCGTAAGGCAGAAATAAAAAAAAAATAATATGGAAACCAATAAAGAGAAAAAGGAAGTAGAAAGTGAAACTGTTTAGAAAAGGTTTGCTAGTGAGTCATGGTGCACCTTCTAGCCCTCAAAAGACTAATTTTATTTACGTGGGAGAAAAAAAAATTTCAGAGACTCCTGAGAATCTCATTTAAATGCAATAATGCCTGAGCACACACACACAATGCACACACACACACAATGCACACACACAATGCACACACACACAATGCACACACACAATGCACACACACACAATGCACACGCACACAATGCACACACACACAATGCACACACACAATGCACACACACACAATGCACACGCACACAATGCACACACACACAATGCACACAAGCTAGCACTGCTAATACCATATCTAATTTATTAAAGGCAGAGAACATTTGCAAAACCAACCAACCAACCAACCAACCAACCAACCATCTGTCATGATTTGTCGTTCAGTTTGTGCCTCAAATTCATTAATGCGATCATAACAACCCAAAAGAAGCTCCTGCTGTTGGTAAATTACTGACACTCCTGGTAATTTCTACTTCTAAATTACATTGTTAATTTTTGAAAACTGTGCAAGTTATTATTTTATCAATAAAGCTTTTTTTGTTTGTTTGTTTTGTTTTCCCAATGCATTAAAAAATAATTTCCTACAAATGTTCTTTTAGCAAAATAACTTTGGGAAGCTCAACTCACGTAAAACCTCAGACCGACGGAAACATGTTGTGTCCTTTCAGTCGGTGACAGTTCTCAAAATAATTCAAGTTTTTATTTAGAATTTTTTTACAGCTTTCTTCAGTTTTGGATACATTTTACTAATATTTTTTAAAGACTGACACGACCTGTTAATGTCGTTATGTATCTTCCTTCGAAGGTTTGCTGGGATTTTGCTCCAGACAGAACCGGTGTAACCCAGTCAGTGGTGTCGGCTCACACACTCCCTCTTACCTTTTCAGCTCTTCCAACAAATTTTCATAACAGCTAAGATGAGGATTTTGCGACGGCCACTCCAAAACACTAACTTTGTTTTTTCTTGAACCACTTAACAGCGAATCTGGTGTTATAATTATTGTCCCACTTTGCATTTGTGTAACATTATTTACTGTATATCTTCTTATTTCATGTATGTAAACTTCTGGTTTCAGCATTTTATCATCCTGGCCTAAAACCAGGACATGTGAACATACAATGTGTCTTTTTAAGCACATTATATGTGTATGTAAATATCTGGTACAAGTGAATATAGAACTCCAGATAGAGGAATAAGAAATTTTTTTTTTCCATTGAGTTTGCCATTTATAGATATGTGTTTCAGTAAAACACAATTTATTTTAGTTATTTTTTGAACATTTATCCCAAATCACCAAGTAAAAATATCACCACATTTTCAAACATAATTTTACAGAAAAGGTAGCAAACAATCAAAGGAACTGTTCTTTAAAACTTAAATAAGTTAAAGAAAACAAGTCAATATCTAAAAAAAAAAACTAATTTCCAAACATAATTTTACAGAAAAGGTAGCAAACAATCAAAGGAACTGTTCTTTAAAACTTAAATAAGTTAAAGAAAACAAGTCAATATCTAAAAAAAAAAACGAATTTCCATCACCACTTTCCAGCTTTTTAATCTTTCACGTCGTCGCTGGGTTCATCACCTAATCAGTAAATCATTAGCCCAAATGACGCCTTCTTGTATTTAAACCACAATGGAAGGAAATGAATATTATCTGAGTAGAAATGCTGATTTTAAAATGAAAATTATAGCCGTCTCTTTTCCAAAAGCTTCCTATAATAACATCTCTGATTTGATCTAAGCTCCTTTCTTTATGAAAATCTTTTTTTTTTTCAATCATGTACAATGAAACAAATTAATGATTTGCCAGCTTGAGGCCACAGTTCCTTGCTTTTACTCTCTTCATCGTTGCATCATCAGAGGAAAGGAGCCTTCAGACAAAGAGAAAGAAGGACCGACACTAATGACGCTGACATTCGCCTTCGTGTGGCAACATGCGCCTCCAAGGCATGTTATTCATCTCAGGTGCTTTGCTGTTTGACACGAATTTATTCAAATCATGCAACCTACGTTAACTCGTATTGCTCATTCTCAACAGACTGTAAAATCCTAAAAAGATTTATTTAATTCAACATCTTTAAATATAGACTGCAAACTATTACAGTTAAAACGTAAGGAATTGTAGATACCATAAATAACAAATAAACAAAATCCTGGAACGTATACCAACGATTTCTAATCATATAATTTGTGTAGATGTGAGGATAGATTGGTATTCAGATACTATTTTTTATATATATAATATATATAAATAAAGCTTGACAAGTGGTGCCAGTATAGTGGTGGGATGTAAAATAAAAGACAAACTCAAACTGTCCATTCTACTTGCTGATATCAGAGAGAGCAAAGCTGCATAAGTCATTCATTCAGGGTTGATTTCTGCAGTAACGTGTTTTTAGGATCATTTCAGGATTGTGAGAAACATTGACACTTTTTATTCTGCTGGAGAAATCAAGCTGACAACAGTCACGTCTCCTTGAAAAGATAAAATCCTCATCGAATCTTCCACAAAATCTTCTGAAAGGGATCGAATGCAGCATTATTTTTCCAAGGCAATAAAAAGCAAATTTAATCGATATGTGTGTGTGCTTGTGTGTGCGCGTGTGTGCGCGTGCGTGTGCGTGTGCAGATGTCATGGTGTGGAAAACCAGACCCCACACACCTTTACTTTTACACAAATGGCACAAACACAGGGGAGAAATCAATAACGTCTCTCTGAGGGACAGTTTGTTGTGTGAATGGAGGACAAAGGGCTGCAGCTGTTCCTCCTCTGTCTGCTGTCCCTCCTGATCTGAACCTGAGTTAATACATCCTGTCAGGGTGAGGGACTCGTTACTACCGATTTCACTTTCCTCCCATCTGCTCTTATTACCAATTCTTCATCTTTGGTTCATGTCACTCAGTAAGAGTAAGCCTCTCTCAGTTTACCTGCAGCTCGTCTCAAACTGCTCTCTTCCTGCACCGTCAGCCAAGTTATGATTTTATGCTTCCTCCTCAGAAGCAACTCAATAAAACTATGAACATGTTGGAACTTCTATATCATAATGTGAGGCTGTTTAAGGCTGCAGGGAAAAAGGAGAGAAACAACAAAAGGGAAATCTATTTACGGTATAAGTGAGGATACTGAGAAAGTTAAATCCTATTTTTTTTTCCACTTTCTGCATGAAATGAAGCACATCCAGCACAGACATCCAAATGGTCGCCGGTTATTTATGATGTGGTGTTTCTTTCATTTACAGATCATCCCATCATTTTGGTTTTTCTGAACTTCTCATGGGAGACGAGGCAATTAATGTCAGCATCAACAGTCTGGATGGAGCCGCAGCAACAAAGAACGCTCTTCAAAAAAAAAAAATGACTCAGACGTTTGCAGCCCAAATATTTTCCCTCTGAATTATTTGAGTTGATCATAAAACATCTGGAACTTTTAAATTCAATCTGTCTGGCTCTGGACTCTGATCCAGTTCAGCGGGAAGCAGGTTTAAAAAGTCATTTATGTAAATTTATGGCTGTTCCTGCATTTTGGGGTTTTGTTTACTGTGTTTTTGTTGCAATAAATGTAACAAAATTACAAAAACAACAACTAATTTTTAAATTGCCTTATAGAGAAAGATTGAAGAGCAGACAAGAGCTTTTCTGCACAGCAGTGGCTTGGGCAACATTTCAGTTTCATATCACTGGACAAGGAGTGTTTCTAATGATTGGCCTATTCTGAAAGTTAAAAAAACAACAACATTTGTTAGAGCTTATGTAAGTGTGTTGCTTCTCAAACTGGTCAGAGCATATTTTAATATCTATAATGAAAATCTGGAAGCCCATTTTTAGAAATGATACCAACTTCAGATACCAGAAAATCTACCCAAAAAAACCTCAATCAAAGTGCTGTTTTCCACTAATATATCTCCTTTG
Source organism: Poecilia mexicana (assembly GCF_051168715.1). Lineage (NCBI taxonomy): Eukaryota > Metazoa > Chordata > Actinopteri > Cyprinodontiformes > Poeciliidae > Poecilia > Poecilia mexicana. The sequence goes on along the minus strand of NW_028263382.1, from coordinate 27,628,868 downwards.
CATATCTACAGAGGTTTTAATTGATGCACCTTGAATTCCTAGATAATTTATCCTCCTTTGTAATCTGTTTGTTGTCCCGTTTTCCTTTGAAAGCTCGAACATCAAAGCCCTGCTGGTTGGGTCTCTTTCATACATCACAAATGGCGTTCGACCTCAGCTGACCCTCTTCTGCCGCAGCATTTGCAATGACCATTTTAGCACATCAAAGATAAATCAACCGTGTCCATAAACTGACATCCATTTCTGAAACTGAAAGGACCTGACGGATGAAATATCGAAATAACAAAAATTGTCCATGAAAGAACAACGAGCCAAACGTCTTAGTAAATCGCAACAATCCCCCTTTTTACATCTGTGTCTCTGTGGGAGATCAGGCCCATTAAGGAGGCATTACAGAGCCCACTCCACTCCGACTGAAAGATGTCACAGAGTGAAGTCGGCCTGGCTCTGTGTGACTGATGACTCTCAGCGGGGCACCGTCTCTACAGAGGTACCAGAAATGGGTCCATCCTTCAGAAAACCACGATGGCTTTCAGACTGTGAGACAGAGTTTAAAAAATCCAACCTGACCCCGTCCTGATCCGACCCGACTAAATAACTTATGGGCCAGAGTCCGGAGTAATTCTAACATTAGATTTCACTGCTTTTAGACCACGGTGTAAGTAAGTAAGCAGTGTTTACTTACTTACACTCCTGTTTTTAGCTCCATCTTGTCGCTTGTTGTAACCGCAGGGTGAGTCAAGTGAAAATCAATCGGGAAGTGTGACTGATAGGAGCGGAGCCGCCTGCGGATTGTGGAGTGTGCTGCTGCGCTTGTTACAGTCTGGATAACTTCTGCATCTTTCCTACTGTCTTTATTTCCTCCACAGGTTAAACCATCTACTCCCCCATTTATGATAAGCAGATTAACATAACTTTTTATTGTGCATTATTGTTTGGTTTGTATTGAATATTGTTTGAATTCTTAAATCCTGAGCTGTTTTGTGAATCCTGGGTCTGGCTTGGGCCATAATTCCAAACTCTATTGTGATATAATGTGCAAACAGAACCTACATGTAGAAGCATACATCGCAGCGTCTGGCAAAACAAAACGAGTTCAATTACTGCTTGGTAAACGAAGTGATGACCTACACGAGCACAAGCAAACTGAAGTAAATAATGATCCACGCCACACCCAAAACATTAGCCATAGTTATAAATCATTCCTCAGCAGCAGGAGAGAAAACAGCCTGCGTTACATGGATAACAGACCAGAACGAGTGGAACCGATGTCAGAAGAGGGATGATGCCCTGGCAGATGTGGCGTTACAAAGAACCTGGTCATTAATTCATGATGGCAAGTTATGAAAGCAGGACAGAGGGGAAAACGGTGGGAAAGATTAGGAAACAAACCTGTTCAAAGAATTCCTCCATGAAGCCTTTGTCCATCCCCACAGCGACTTCATCCTCTTCTTCTGTCGTCTCCTTGCCCTGCACACAAGATACTGCTGTTATCAAAGAGAGACTAAATAAAACTGAATAAGTAAAAGACTGCAAACACATTTATAAACTGCATTCATGTTGATAAAGTTGAGATCAGACGACTTCTTTTGCATAATTGGAGGTTAAATAAAACGGCATCAACCCTCTCGCTCCTTCTCCACCCATCAGCTGATTAGAGACAAGGAGCACTTTAGTAATTAGAACCACAGATAGAGTGATTAACAACTTATTATTTAATTATGACCTGGAGGCAAACTGAATGTTTGTGGGGGTTTTTTTTCTTCTTCTTCATTTTTTTACACCTCCATTAACACATAGAACAGAATAACACATAGAAAGTTGATATTTAAACACAATTTTTAAAAAAAAGCAGACTTTTTTTCTCTTCTGGTCAGCATTATTGCCCAAAGTCTTGCTACATGTCAGGATAATGAGAGAGGGTTTTTTTTATAGAGATTAGTCATTGAGACTTTAGCTAAATTTGGAAGAAACTAGAAATGTCTCAGATGTGCTAATGTTTTATAAAACCTGAGTTACGGCCTCGTCGTGCGCTGACTGGGTCGGTTTAAATCTTGGTTTCAGGGAATCAAGATGTTAGATATTTTTTGGTATTATCATTTTGTTATTACTTTAGTTCATATTCAGTCTAATGTTAATCAGTATTATTGTGATTTTTAGTTTAAAGTGTTCTCTTCTTTATGTGTGTATAAACTGACCTGGAGGTTACGACTGACTGTTTCATCTTCATGTGAGACAGTTAACTCTGTGTTTCCCAGACCTTAATTCTTATCAACCAGAATACCTCCTAACTGCCTGTGAGCAGTCGTATTTTGTCTCTTGTTTATCCTCCCTCTTTGTTGACAGTTTGACCGAGATTTGAACTGGGCTCAGATCGTAGATCAGATATCACACCTGGAACTGAGTTGCTGGTTTGTTTAGGTTAGAAGTTTTACGACCTTTGTTGTTCTTCCTGACTGCCCCTTTTGGTTGTTCTGCTTGACAATAAAACAGGGGCTCGCGTGGAAGGAGATCAGAATTCTCTGTGAACGGCCTGGAGAGGCCGTGGCGGAGGGTTCTCCTTTTGCAAAAGCTTTGTCTATAAAATTCATATACGTTGTCTGTGGTCTTTTATATAGGTTCGAGAAAAATACCTATCACAAGAGGCATTCAGGATCCTTCATGATGATTTTTAAATAATGCAACCATAACCAGACACACAGGAGGAATATTGTGGAGCCACAAGTGGGAGAAAGGAGTGGTGTCTAGTTGGTTGAATTAGCTAAAAGAGACATTTAACAAAAAAAGTCTCTCAACAAAGTCTAACTCCAGAACCTGGATATAGGAATGGATCGTTAGCAGGAACAATCAGGATTTAATGACATCCTGAAGATGAAACACATCTAAACTATGACCCTCAAAAATTTTAATAAGTGAAAATTGACTCCAAATTATCTGAGAATATCCTAGATGTCATTTACCAAACCTGGAAAGCCTGGAATCTCCTGTCTGACAGCGAAAACGTGACCTCATCAGCAGCAGCAGCACACGGTCGACATCAGACAGGTCTTTTTCATGAATCATGTAAATTCAGACAGAAAACATGAAAATAAAAGAGAACATTCTAATTTCCCGTCATGTAGCCGGTGATTCATCATGAAATAAATGCTTATTCCTAATCACATATCAGCCATTATGCTGCATTAGCAGGGATCTCATGTGGCTTCATCTCATTCATTTAGCCCCTGTCAAACTAATTCACAGGCCCATTATGAGATCCATTTGCTTATCAACATTGTAACGGCAGGCTGGCTGCACTTTTCATCTTTTTTTTTCTGCCTGATGTTCCTTCATTTTATTCGGGGATTTTAACAGGAGACAACGTCTGCAATTTCTTTCCAAATCTTCACTTCAGTAAAAAAAAAAAAAAAGGGGGGGAATCAGTGAAATCTTGTTTGTCAAAATCAGCTACAGTGAGAGGATTTTCACGAGAGCTCCAGTCAGAGGAGGGATCCTGTAAGAGCTTCAGATGTAGCTTCAGATGTACTCTCTGGTCTCTTTCAGGCATTAAGTCCAATCAATATTTAAAACACACAGATGTACAGAGACATTATGATCAAACTATTATTATTATTATGAGCTTCATACGCTGGCTGCTCCATTCACCCAGACAAAGGCAGGAAAGTGAATGCATTACATTCACTGGGAGACATAAAGCTTACAGTCAAATGAGGCAGATAAACAAATATCTGATGGGAAGAAGAGTTACCCAGGTCTATGCAACATTAATCTACAGCTTAATGTTTAAAGCACTCAGACTTGTTTGTATGCTTATGGATGTAAATGTCTTCCTACTGAAAATACTGTATGGCATTTTGGTTCTTTTCTAAATATTAGAGCGATTTAAATACTTCTGTCAAATTCAGTTTAATGAATTAAACTAAACATGTTTTTAATGTTGAAAAAATAAGCCACGAGCACTTTAGATTATAATGGAGTATTAGGGGTATCACAGATTAAAGAAAAAATAAATAAATAATGAGGCAGCAGAAGAATATTTTTTTGCCCAACAAATATATATAAATATGGCCTTAAAAGAAATCCCACTTTGCAATTAAAGCCTTGAAATTGGCCTCTGTCTCTTTAAGAAGCTCCTGATCTTCCCTCAGTGTGTCATCACACCAATGCTTCTCCATGATGCCGTTTACGACCGTTCTTATAAGCTCAGCAGACGTGTAGCTAAATGATGCTGCCACTAGTCTGGAGGAGCTGAGTGATGAGGAAGGGGTTCGCTCTGTGGGGCTACAGATCCAAACTTGGTGGGAATCGGCGGCGCTCGGTGAGACCAAGCGATTAGGCGTCCCCGAATGGTTGCCATGGGAGATTAAAGGATTTATCAAACATGCATGAAAAAGAAAAATCAATGCAACACTCCAGGTGTGTTTTTGATGAAGGAATAACTTAATGTAAAGCTCAAAAAAGTCAACTTTAAATAATACTTCACCTTTAACTTTTGTTCAATTAAAAGCTTGGGGAGTTATTTAATTCCTCTGTCTAAAGCTTCTATCAATATTTTCTCAACATTCATGACAAAATTGAAAAATTTGCCTTATAAAAATCTAAATTTTAAATCAGTTGTAACGTACAAGAAAATATGCTGGAAATGCATCTTTGTCAAGTTCTTTGCTGTGCGAAAAAACAGTGAATGAAAATCATGTTGTGCTTTTAATTAGCGCCGTCCTCTGTGTTGGGCTTCAACATGAGAATAGCTGACGGAGACGACCAGAAGGGAAAAAGAAAAGAGGCACAATGAGGAGATGAGTTAAAAACACAGACGAGAGAGAAAAAAAATGTTGTGAACCAGGGTTAGCTGGAGATGCTGAGATAGTTGGCACAAATCTTAGTGAGAGGAACACAGAGCCACTGTCATCACTCTATTATTTGGGCCCACTCAAGATATATTTAACCCAACACAAACTTTTTTTTTTTTTTTTTAATTGTGAAAACAGTTTATATTCCCGGCAGAAACTCTCCTTAAATAACCTCAGGATACAAATATCTGAGGGAGATCATATTTAACGCTGACATACATCGAGGAGTAGGTCCTGCTGCTTTTTCACTTCGGCTGCGGTTCTGTCCAAACGGCGGTTCTGCACAAAGCGGGACGAACGCTGTAAAGGCTGCCTCAGCAGGATGCAGAGGAGGAAAACAGGCAGGCACTCAGAATAGGCTGAGCGAGCGCTGTTCAGCCTCCACAGAGGGATGCTGTATCCCCTGCAGAGAGATAAGGGCTCTGGTCTGTTTTCTTTTTTGTTTTGTTTTTTTTTTTTACTTTTCGGTCAACCAACAGCAGCAAAGTCGCCACCCCCGGAGTCTCCACCTCCCACCCAGATCTGGAGCTCCCGCTGAGCCAAAAAGAGTCTGCGGAGGCCCTCGACTGTCCACTCAGCCCACAGACTTGACTGTCCACACACAGCAGATGCTCTGAGCCAGACACAAAAACATACATCTACACATCACAGATGACACACTTATAATACGCAGCAGATGGCACACACATGCGCACGCACACACACACAAAGAAAACAAGGTCTATAAACGAGCCGTTCCTCAGTGGACCATAACCCGTAACATGCTCTCCGCCTCTGGGCTCATGCTCGGGCGCGACGTCCCAGCGGCAGGTGATGCTGTCACCCAATTGCGCCGATCGTCAGATTGAAGAGTTTTGCATCAGCAGGGAAGTCTTTCCATGAAGACAGAAGAGCCCACACATCCAGAGCACACAGAAAGATGGAAAAGAAGCTTATTCCATTCGATCAACCAAGTTGAGTTGTGTTGTGCAGCAACAAAGCCGGTTCAAAGTGCTTTATATCATAAAAACACAAAGATAAAAAGTCATAAAAACAACATCAGAGTCACCAACTGAGAAATCAGTAACAATTTTGTTGAGTGCCATCATCAAAATCATCAACACAAATCAAATGTGTTGGTCAATGCTCCATTTATTTTGGTTCAAAACCAACTCTAAACAGGTGAGGTTTCAGTTTACATTTAAAGGCATTCAGCGTTTCAGCTGTTTTGCAGTTTTCTGGAAGTTTGTTCCAGATATGTGGTGCATAGAAGCTGAGTGCTGCTTCTCCATGTTTGGTTCTGGTTCTTAATCCATAGAACCAGAAGACCTGAGAGGTCTGGCAGGTTGATACAACAACAGCAGATCTTTAATGTATTCTGGTGCTAAGTCGTTCAGTGATTTATAAACTAACAAATATTTTTAAGTCTGAGCTGCTGGGAGCCAGTGGGAGACAAAGCAGACAAGATACATAAGAAGTATGAATTTCTATCAGAAGGCAGAAATGAGGGAAAAATACAGCAACACAACAATTACTGAAAGCTGTGAAAGTGCCACACAAGGTGCAACAAGAACCCAGACAGACGCAGGGAGCTGTGAATGCAGCAGCTCTGTGCTTAACAGCAATCTCAGAGTTGCATGTGATAACAGACGAGACGCAGCTCCTGCAGAGGTGAAAAGACATACAACTGCAGTTCTTTGCTGTCCTTTTTTGTATTTCCAGTTTTAAAAGCCAACCTGTTTCTGGCATCTCTGTATGAGAGCCGGTTGAAGTCAGACTCATAAATAAACCGTCAGCTGCACCGGGAAGCCATGTGAAAATAACCAAGTTTAAAATCACAAGGCAGGGAGACAGATTGCTTCTGTGCTTACACAGGCATGCACAGAAAGCCTCAGGTTATAGACGAGCACGTCGCTATTAGAAAGACAGGAAATACGGAAATTTTATGTTTTCTTTGTGCGGCACTCGTTAAGTCCATGTATTTCAATCTTCTTGATAACAGTGACATGAAGTTTAAACTGAACCATTTGTGTCTGTGGATGATCACCATCAAATAACTGCCTCAGGTGCTAAGAAAGCTAATCTCATTTGCCGCTTTACAGATCGCTTCTGTTTTGGGGGTGGGGGGGTGTTGTCATGAATGCGTCTGAATATTAAAAAAAAATAGGAGTTAATTTTTGCAAAGGAAACAGTGATCCACATACACTCGACCAAATGTGAAAATGCACTGACTGCTCGTTATGGTGTTAATAACTGGTTGTGCCATCTTTCGTGACAATCAAGAAACATAACTTGTAAAGCCTGGACTTTGACTGGGACACTGAAAACATCATCTTGTTTTGGGTTTTTTCAGCTCCTCAGAGGCGCTTCAGATCACTGTCCCTGCATGAGCTTAAGGTCGGGGACCGATGGCTGCGTAACCTCTTGAGATCATGGTTCCATTACTATACCACCACAATGTTTAACTGTTGGTATTATTTTTCTTAAATGCTACAGTAGTTTCACGGTGGTTTTAAGTCTCAAGGGTTTCACCTCAATTCACAGTCAAGCCTAATTTCTCTAACGATTGAGATATTGAACAATATTGTCATCACATCCTCAGAATCTAAAAGGATGGGGCAAAGAGCAGTAAATAATTTAAAGTGTTGAATAATGACTTAAATACAAAATGTTTTTATTTTGATGGCACGGGTAAAACAAATATGTTACTTCATAGATAAACACATCCTAAATTATGCATTTATGCCTGACATATTCAGCCCACTTCAAAACAAACCACAGTTTGTTCTTCCATTGTTCCAGACATTTTGTGCCGGTGATAACACACTCTGGTACAGACCAAACAAGTGGGGTAACACTTTATTTGAAGGGGTGTGCATAAGACTGACATGACACTGTCATGAACATAAAGAAGTCTTTATGAATGTTTATGACAGTTGTCATGAAGTGTCATTCAGTAAATAATGACACTTTTAATGCAAAGTTGCTCTAAAAGTTGCATTAAAAGTCCATTAAAAGTGCCAACTTTGCATGATTTTGTAAATAATGATACTTTAATGCAAAATTGCCACTTTTAATGGACTTTTAAAGCAACTTTCAGAGCAACTTTGCATTAAAAGTGTCATTATTTACTGAATGACAACTGTCATAAATATTCACGAAGACTCCTTCATGTTCCTAACAGATGCTATGTCATGTTTTTGACAGTGTCATGTCAGTCTTATGCACACCCCGTCAAATAAAGTGCTACCGAAAATGTTCTATATATGAAAAATTGAAAAATGAAATGAATTTCACACCTTGAAATTGAATCTCTGTAGCTTTAAGAAATCTGTTCTTTCTGAAGCTATGTTTTCAGGACGTTGTTACATTGCTCCTCTATTAACCCTTTAACAAAGTTATTACCAGCATCTCGCTGAGAGGTTGCTCATATAATGAGCCCAGCAGATTCTACCAGGTTTTGCTAATTGCTGCTGGTTAGTCTGAAGGAGCTGAGTGGGGGCGCTGTGGCGTAGGGCTGCTCTGGGAGGTGAAAGCTCGGCTTGGAAACTGCAGCTCTGAGGCAGAGCTGGATTCATGTTCACGTTTTGAATGGTTGCTACGGGAGATTAAAGTATTTCTCAAACGTGCTTGAATGAGTCAAGGCAACACTGGAGATGTTTCTGATGAGGAAATAATATTATAACATGATGAAAATCTCAAAAAAGTTGCTTGAATATAATATTGCCCCTTTAATACAGCATTCAGCTAGAGAGACATTCATGTGCTCATTATTATAAAGCTGCAGCTAACATGAACAGATTGTTATGAGTCATTAACAGCCCATAATTCAGCAATATCACTGGCTAATATTCAAACACATCTTTTCACAGAACGACATGCACAGCAGCTGCAGCTCACATACCTGATTCCTTTCACTGCCGTTTCACTTTCCTATTGCATTTTGGGGCAATGAATTGCTTATTTTCATATTTTAAAAAATAAATGCTATTTGACTCTTTGTGTATTTTTAATATTGCACAAAACAGGTTTAAGTAGTTAGATGAAAAACCTCCAGAATGTCAATATTTTTATCCAATAACTCTATTAATCGCCAGAATAATCGATTACCAATATAATTGCAAGCTGTAGCACTAACTCAGTGTAATCTAAGATTTAATTCTCCATTCAGTATCCTGACAAAAAGGCACACTGGCAGCCCAGAGACAATGCTAACACTTTGAAACCACGAATCATCAGCGGACTGACAGAGGACCTGTCAGAGTGAATGACTGGCTGACGGAGGAGGAGGACAGGGTGTAGGTTGATTGAAACCTGGAAATTATACAACTGGAGAGGCAGCGCGACTGATGAGCGGACACGGGCAGCGATAGAGTGAGCCGGGAGAAGACCACCCGAGTGTAAAACTCATTCAGTCCCTGTCTCATTACTGTTCTCCCTGTTACAACATCGTCAGCAGAGGAAAGCCACAAGTGTCTGTCGTTCGGAGAGTACACTAATGATTAGTTTCTGTATCTGAGAGAAGAAAAAGAGCTAAAGCGATTTTTTTTTTGCTTCATGCAGAATCGCTGAGAAGTATACAGAAATATCCTCGGTAGAATCTAAAAGTAAGAAGGTTTTTGTTTCCGTTTGTGTCAAATTATTGCAAAATCTTGGAGCAGAAGACTTTGACTTTAAACCATCCATTTATAAATAAAGAACAATACAGTAAAATTATGAAAGGCAAAAACTTTTATACATTTAGGTCTGAGAAATATTAATTAGAAGCAATGCAAAAAATTATTGTTAAATCTAAAAATGTTATGAATAGATTGAGTTATACTGAATGTGCAGCAGCTGCATTGATTGCTCACTGCCTATTAAACAGAATATCTAATTTTCAACTTGATCACAGTGATACCGAAGGCATAATTCAGATTTTTCCAGTGAAGTACACTGGTTGCAAAGACGACAACAGAAGAGGCAATCTTGCATTTTTAAGCTTCTTCTACTGTAGATAACTAAAGACCAGTCAGAGTATTAAAAATAGGAAACAAATCAATTGAATGCAATTAATTACAGTTCTCAAAGACACAATGTAAAGCAGTTCTGAGCTACAAGAAAAAAAAAAATTGGTCACAAAGCTGATTGGTCAATGACTCAATGCAATCACCTGTATGCCACCTAATCAGGTGGAAGAACTGCTGAAAAATCTAAGATTTCATGCTTTCATCTGTCCACTGTGTCCACATGCTTACTAAGAAACAGGGATTGCTGCAGAGTCAGTGACTCAGTGCCTCCATCTGTCCCCTGTTGTCACATGTTCTCCCAGGATTTGCAGTTTCTGTAAAGTCAGAGACTCAAGGAAATTAACTGTCCATTATTACCACATGCTTATCCAGGTGGAAGGATTGCCACTGTAGCCAAATGCTTGCTCAGAAAGAGGAAGAGGGATTCCTGCAGAGTCAACGATTTGATGCAATTATCTTTCTTAGGAGAGATTGCTGCGAATCATCCTTTCAACTTTAACAGAAGTCATGATGGCTGCAAAGTCAATGACTAAATGTATCTGTCCAGGCTTCCTTATGTAACTTTCTACTAAATGACTGCATGAGTTTTGGTTGCGTGTGGGACGTATGCAATTAAATTAGAATCTGCCTTGGACTAGATCAGTCTGATTTTGTAGGTACGAACCGGATCTGTTTGTTTCTTAAAGTCCCTTACATTTGCTGTGAACTGGCACTCTATTAAAAAGCTGAACTAAACCTCCTGCCGTTTTTCTGACAGTCACTGTGAATTACTTCTCATTTTAAGACTCCTGCATAGTTATAAAATGCCTAACAATTTCCTGTTGCTCTCTCAGTGTCCTTCTCCTTTAATTATCTTCTCTCTCTTATCCACCTCACCTGTCATTTTGACACCTCCTTCCTACAGAGTGGAGCTCGACTACAGAATCATTACCGCAGCAGAGCCACACACCGTGGACTCGGTTACCTTTCTCCCCTCTCCACACTTCATCACTTTCTTTTGCTTCTGTCCAGACTTTAAATTTTATATTGCATCTGTCACAACATTTCGCTGTGCTACGTTTCTGCTAAATTAAATAATTTATTCCTCTTCAACCCCCCTCCCAACCACCTTCCTCACATCTTTCTGACCTTTAACAATGCAATCATCAGAGTGATGCCATTTAAAAGCGCATAAACACAAATTTACAAAGGTCCGCACAGCAAAAGGTTAAATAATGACTTATAATGCGATAGTACCTTGACATTGCACGGATTGATATCAGTCGGTTTCAGGTGTACATCTGTCAGCTCTCAGAGAGACATCTATTTGTGACACAGAGACTCACATGAGAGAAGTGACCTTTCAGCCCAAGTCCTGATTTTTTTCCCCCCATGTTTCGGCTTCATACCTCATAATTAGTCGACGGGTCGGGGTGTGACTATATGAATTACACATGATAGAAGATTTTCATACACCAACTCTTCCATCCTGTGTGAGTGTGCGTGTGTGTGAGAGTGAATCGGGTTTTTATATCCTTGTGGGGACCTATCTACAATATGAAGTTGTGGGGACCCTGCTCCTTGTGGGGACATTTTCTTGGTCCCCATGAAGGGAAATGTTGTTATGGGGTTAGGGGTTACGTATGTCATGGTTAGGGTTAGGGTAAGGGTTACAGTTGGCATTAGGGGTAGGGTAAGCGTTAGGCTGCAGAAAATGAATGGAAGTCAATGTAAAGTCCCCACAAGTCATGAAAACATGACTGTGTGTGTCTGCAGGCAGGAGAAAAAGGCTGGCCAGTGTTCAGTTTGGCAGGAGTGGGAGAGAAAATGTCATAAAGCCTCAATTGAACTTTATTGACAGATCACAGGCTGGGAAGAAGAGATGTGCTGTCACAGCATTTTCTCTCCACCCATATCTGCTGCTCTGACTTTCCTGTGAAATATGGGAAAGCTGCAGTGTGCTGCTAGTCGCTGACCATAAAGGATTATGACACGATCCATGCTCTACTAACACAATAATGCTGTGGCAATGGAGGAGAACGTGTAACAAGGTGTGGGAGGAAAAAGCAGGACATGATGAAAGAAAAAGAAACAGGAAACAGGGCTAGGGAAAAATAAAGCTGAGGAACATTTTAAAGAAATTAACATCAACGGTTTGCCAACTTTTTTAATCATTAGATAATCTACTAAATGCTTAATTTTCACTTTGTTATAAATGGCTTAAATTAAGCAGAAACATCAAATATTTAGGTAGCATGCTTGGAATTTTTTTTTTCTAGATTTAAATGTTTTTAACAATTTATAATTTCCAGACAAAGCAGTTGTTTAACAATCTAATAGAAAATGAATTACAAATTTATTTACATATCTTGTGCTCTTTTTAACTTTTGGCACAAACCTCAATGTATTATTGGTGGATTACTTAGTGCTAGACCAACACAGACAATAATTTGTAGTTTTCTTTTTTCTTGTCATTTGTGGATGTGGACAAAATAATTGGTACCACTCCAAAGCCCATAACGGTCACTGAAACACCTTGAAACTGATAAAAGTACATATTTTTAAAAATGACTGAAAATTAAACAATTAAATTTTTTAAATGTGATACAACAGAATCATTAAAAAAAACACACAATAAAACAGACTAAGAAAACAAGCCTGAACAGAAACGATGCTACCTCTTGAAAAGATTGAAAATAATTTGACCACAGGGACACGTTCAACTAAATCTGTGCAAGGTAAGTTGGAATATCAAGATTATCGAGGTATTCTGGAGAGAAATGTGCTGCCTAGTTTCAGTACGCTTTGCCTCGGTCAAAGGTCATAGGTCATCCACAAACACCCAGGAATAGCTAAGAGCAACGCATTGGACCATTCTGATCTAAATACCATTGAACATCTGTGGAAAGAGTAGAATGAATTAATTTAGCGGCAATGCTGATAATTGTTTCTCTTCTGTCTTAAATAAAAAAGATCGTGTTATACATTTTGTATATTTTTTTTATACAAAGGGACAATTATCTGCTTTATTGTCATGCTTGGGTGAACAAGTGCTTGAATTCAGCACACTGCCAATTTCTGACACACATTGAATCTAAATTTTGGTGACGGATATCGCGCTGAAAATCGTTTCAGACCATGTTTCCCTGCCAACCGAAGCATTTTCCACGAGACAATGTGTTCATGTTCATTGACTGCAGATGTTTATCCCACTAAGGAGCCTCTGCCAAAAATCCAACTGGCAACATCCAAGACTTTAATTCATCAAATTCACCTGCAGACTCTGACAGGAACACCTACTTAGAGCCTATTGAGGATAATTACCATTTAAAGCCTTAATCTTCAACAAGTGTGCATGATAAAAAGCTTCTATCTGCTCTGCTAGAGAACCGTTCAGCTGCCATCAATTATGTGATGATGTGAGAGCGGGAGGTCAACACATTAAAAATTCAATCTTAACAGCCAGAACCAAGATTACCCAAAGCCAATCTCCCACAGCAGATGGGTTATGTTTGATTACAGGATTGTCATCGGATTTATAATATTAGGAGCTTAATTAGCTCATTTATGGGAAGAAGCTTCAACACAGCCAAATCCTTAAAAAAAATCAATCACTGTAATTTCATAACTTGTACATCTACAGGGATCTTCCCTGGCCCGAATCAATCGTCTGTAAACAACAGTTCAACGAGCCAAATTTCAGAAATAACCGTTCACAGCCAACAGACATTGGATATCATTGCAGCTGTCAACTCATTTGCAAAGACAGACAAGTCTCTGGTGAGATGCCAGCTTGGTCACACCATTTCATGGCTCATTAATGCAGCATCTACGTGTTAATGAATAATATGCTGGTGAGCGTGCTGTCGTGATAATGCTGAACCATGACAAGGCATTTCATTGCAACTCCTGATTACATCGATAGGTTTCCAACCTGAGAGAGATCAGTTTTGTCTGTAACACATCCACGGCATTACAGAGACTTTCACAAGACAAATGAAGTCATCGCCACTGCTTATGCTGCCAAAGTGTAAAGGGTTAAAAATGGCATGAGTGCTTCTCAGTTTGGTTTTAGTGTCTAGCACAGATTTGAGCATTTCCTGTTTTGAAGTTCACTATTACTTTCTCAATGTAAGCGGTGAACTCATGGTGAACCCTTAATGCTTCTCACAGCCTCAAGATGAAGACTGTGAGAAGCGCATATGCAAACATGATTGACCGCACCAAGACCCTCCTCCTTGGCTCTGATTGGTTGTTTCTGACCGGAAGCAGCGTATATTTCTACAGATGGCAGTATGATGACAGGGAGGATCCAGAGGAGCTTGATGTGTTCACTTCACACAACATATTGACAGTTTTAACAAATTTGCAAAAACTACATTCTTAAAAAAGTTAGCTACTGCAACTTTAAGGAGATGAAAATGGAAAGAGAGTCGTCAATAAGAGTAAATAAAAGACAACAAAATGAATAAGATATCAAGATAAAAATGAGGATAGCTCAGAGTGAATCAGGTGTTACACATGCAACGTTAATAACGCCAGCCTGAGTAAATAACTCACCGCTAAGAAACAATAAACAATCTGATTTATAACAGCTCCATTAGCGTATGTGATATCTGTAATAACCACATCAATTTAATTCCCAGGAGATCTAACAAACACATCATATCTATGCCATCTGTCACTGTTGGGCCGACTGGGAGCAATGGGAACACGCTGATAAGGAGAGGTTGTATGATCATTTTAGTTACTGAAGCTGACAGCTTCAGGCACGGAGCTAAAGAGGAGCTGCAGGGAGAGGCGATGCAGAGCAGGCGTTGAGCTCATGAAGAAGCTTTACATGCATATGGGCAGTGCTGAAGCACAACCTGGATCCTCATGAATATGAGCAATCCCAATATCCTGCCAACATGACACACATGCGGATGAGTAAACGCGCTGTGTGACGCGACAACAAACACACAGAACACACATGAGTAACATAATCTGGAAAACTCAGGCTTTTATTTTGCTTTAGTGCTTCGCATTACTCACGCCGCTTGTACTTTTTCTTATTTTGATACAAACTTTATCTTGTTGTGGCCTTTATCTACCAGATCAACACATCACCCTGACCATCAAATCTTCATGTGTAAATCAGCAGTGACAGGGAAGCTGGTTACAGTTCACCAAGGTTCACGTTTCACTAGGACAGCAAAAGTTTTGTCCACTGCATGTCTGCCCTGCATGTTTTAGATGTTTCCCTGCTTTGACACACCCCATTCAGATGATTGTAGTTCAGAAAAAGCTTGTTAATCAGCCATCAATTAAAATTGAAAATTTGAAAAACACTGCACTAGAATAAAGTGGATCTAAGTGAGTACCAGAGGAGCTAAAGGGAAAATGAGTTGACATAAAAATGAATATGCAGCGATCTAAACAAGAAACAGAAGGAGCTAAACTATAGAGTAACACTAAAATAGGAATCTAAACAAAGATGCAAAGAACAGAGCAAAATGCCCAAACAAAAACCAAATAACTTCAAAATATTCTAAATACAACACAAAGGCAAAAAAACAACAAGACCTGTGAATTATGACATATGTATGTGTTAGAAGTCCAGACCTGAATCCATGTTAGAATTTGTAGCAAGACTTAAAAACTGCTTTCCACAGATGCTCCGTATAACAATCTGTCTGAGCTGGAGGTAGTTTGTAGAGAACAATTGGCAGAAATTTCAGTCTCCAGATGGGCAGAGCTAGTAGAGACTTATCCCAAAAGATTCACAGCTGCAGGAGCAAAAGGTCGTTCTTCAAAGACACAAGGAGGCTGAATACAAATGAAGATTTTTATTCTGTAAAGAAAATGTTAAAGCCATTTGTCATGTCCCATACTCTACAGAACTACACACTGCTTTGTGTTGGTCTATCAAACAATAGCTCAATAAGGTCAAACTACAAGAGGAATTTTTGTTATAAAGTGACAAAATATAAAACATTTAGGGATGTGCACACTTTTGTCAGATGATAATTTACTTCAGTTTGTCTATGTTACATAACATGGAGATAATTCACTTCTAGAAACATAAATGACTTCCAGTTATTGAGGTGTGCAAATTTTCAATTTGGCAACAGAGTGCTGACTCAGGAGGACCTGAACCGAGGCAACAAAATCAATTATGTAGAAATAAAAACAACAGCTAAACGTTGGTCTTGATGAAGCTTACTAGGGGCTGGGAAGTAAATTTAATTGGCAAACTCTCTAATTTTGTTCAGACTCAGAGGAAATGTCCAAATCAGCCAATTATTTCTAGTTTGCTCACAGGGATTTGTTAGTCAACTGTCAACAGAGCTGCATGGGAGATAATTGGAGACATTATTAGCTAGTCTGTTTGCTGGCATGGATCGTGGTTATAGCTTCTGCAAATAGGGAAAACATCCATCCAGGCCCAGTCTGTCGTGTTGAGGGTCTCAGGGGTTGAAGACCAGACAGGATGATGGAAGGATCACAAGCCCATTACAGCGCCAAAACAAAAACTAACGACAATGAAAACTCATCCCTCAGGTACATTTAGAGACTACATGTGCACCATTTTAGGATTAAAACATTTGCCAGAAAAGTGAAGATAACCTCACAACCATTTATAGAGCTTGGGAAAAGCAAGCACCTCTTTTTTCCAAAACTGAAGTTGTGTTTGTCGTTTCTAAAAAGTTTCGTACAAACACCATCGAACCTTGAAATGCCTTCATCCTCAAGTTACACACTGACTGGTCATAGGGACATAATTGCACCCAACTTTAAAATATTTGAGCTACGCTTTTTCACCACTGCCCCTTGTTCAAGGAGCGCAGAAAGGAATATGATTCAGCCTGTCTGTAAGTGTAAACGTAAGCAGATGTTGACATTAGATTTGCAGGGATCATAGAAAATGTGAAAAGTATCGCATCGTTGTAAATGTTCTACACTTCCCATCACCTCAGTTGCGTGATGTTACTGGGAGCTGCACTTTCACTGTTTTTGTTGCGGCGCCGCGGCCTGGGTTGTGGCGATTACTTCAGGATTTGAAGCTCATCCTGTCATCACTTTCTCCTTGCAGCTTTGTGGTGATGCTTTATTAAGGAGCATTAAAAAAAAGCATCACTTGTATGTCCACTTTATTAAGATGGGGACATGTGTAATTCTACAAGGGACTCTGAAGACTCCCAAATCTCATTCAGAGCCATTTTAAACAACATCAAGAACAGAAGAGATTTACAGGAAAGAAACAAAGTGATGACAGGCAGCAAAAGCTACATCCTCTGCTCCTGCTGCTAACGGCCACATTAATAATCTGGTTTTTATTAAAATGATTTTATACCCAACCTCAAATGTGCCAAACTTGTTTTTCTTTCATCACGCAAAGATAACAACAAGATGGGAAAACTTGTGAAAAACAAAGCATAAAGATGAGCGCAAGTATTGTTCAGCATCTCATTAAAAGCCTGACAGTGAAAGATTAATCAGAGAGACAATCTAAGAATTTTTTTTTTTTTATTTCTGGTTTGGACGGCTACGTAATCATAAATTCACCAATATTCTGCTGTGCTGTCCCCACAGACACTCAACCCGAGCTTCAACTTTGAAGCTCTGTATGGAAAACAATATTAATATAGTACTGCTGGGAAATAACAGTGTGTGACTTGCAAATTGCTTCAATCCCATTTGGTCTGAGTTGCCTGAAATAGGTCAGTCTGCGGGCCGCTTCGGCTGCAATCTCTCAGACATGAGCGATACGATCAGAAAAGATGAAAGAAAACGGGATCAGCAGCTGGCATATCATCGCTGTCGACTCCCCACGACGTTTGCCTGAATACTGGCTGAGCTTCTTACTCGCCAAGCAGGTTTTTGACTAATTCTCTGTCTTTCTTGGTTACACAGCAGCATGCGTCAAGGAGGAGGACGAGGAGAAGGCAGCGTGGCATGAAAAGGAAGAAAAAGAAGAAGACACGCCTGTCTTGTAACACTCTCACATGCACATTTGGCGAGGCTGGGTTGCTTCCCTTGAGGCCAATTCATTGAAACAGTTTCAATCAGCTCTACTAAAAATTGCACTTATTTAACAATGGCCTCTGCACAAACACATATTCAGTGCCTCAGTAAGAAATTTCCTTGTGGAGGACACTCATTAGCAAATAAAGTGTTTAAAATCAAAACAAAATCAGGTCTCATTCCTCTGCTTCACCAAATGACATAAGAACCTTGTTGTATAAATCATCACAGATTGACAGCAGATATTTTAGAGTGTCAGATGTGACAACAAATATGGCCTTGTTAGTGAAAATAGAAAAAAAACTCTTTAAGCCTCAGTTATCAATTTAACCATTTACTATTACATTTGTATAACATCATTGACTGAGTTCTTGGTATTTCTCCAGTTTCTCACATTCCTTTCTCCTGATGTTTCCATCATGTGAGATAATCACATTGATCAGAACAGCTGTCCTCTGCTGCTCATCAATGATCATAACGTCTGGTTGGTTGGCCATTACCATTTCACAGTTTCCATTTTTCATTTAAATAGTTTGACCTTATTTAATTACTTAATTTGAAAGATACCAACTGTATGTTGTAAAGCCTTCTTAAACATTTCTGTTAGTATCATAAAAGTAAATGAGAAGTTCAAAAAGTGTTTTATGCAAATGTTTAAGGAGTTTAGGGGTGATAACCCTATTCTTGTAAGTTAGGATGTTTGTTTATATACTGACATATTTTAATTATTTTACAGGCTTTCTGTGACAGCTCCGTGTGTTCAGTGATTATTACTTGTGCAAATCCACTTTATTGCATAAAACAATTTATAGACTAATTTATTTCAATGTTTTTAAATGTGCAAATTAACTGTGCTGTTACTGACATGTACTGTGAAATTTAAGTACATCGTTCCATAAGAAATATACTTTTTTTTTTTTAGCAATAAATGTTAAAGAATATTTATTTTGAAATTGTGCTTCTTGGTAAGACTTCAGAATATCATGAAATATATCTAAATGTATGTTTAGATACTTGTATGTTTAAACTTTTAGAACTCCAAAAAAAACTTTGGGCCCCAAAACAGTAGCCCTAGTAAGCCATTACGTAAGACCGGCCCTGTGTGTACACCAGCAGGAACTGGGACCAGTGTCTGGTTCACAACCACATTAACCAGCTGGACACAGACTAATTCATAAAATTCAATACAGCCTTCTGTCTTACATGCCAGTTTTTACAAGATAATTGCACAAAGGCCTTCATCTCCAAATACTAAACATAAATCAATTGTGAGATTTCGTGCATTAAAGATGAGCTTTTCTATGAACCACCAGTTTAGTTTTGATGAATCTCACCGTTAAACCGCATAAATAACCGACCGACTCAAAGTGAGGAGGATACATTTCGAAGATAATTAACAACATGACTCAATTCGCTTGAACACTAAAGCAACAACTAGTTGAGTTCCATCCGATTCTGCGCTCACAGCAACCCTTGGACCCAATATGCGCTGGTTTTCTGATAAAACAGCAAATGTGAGCCTCCATCATTCGGAGTCACAACTGTTGCTCTAGCAGCGCTCCGACTCAACCCGCCTCTGCTCCGGCTGAACAGGTGCAGACAGGGACTGATAGTGAACGAAAACAAGCAGAAAAGCACAAAAATAAAACAGAAACTTACATGTCTAAGTTCCTGCATGCGGTCCTTCATGGTTCCTTATTTCCACCGACGTGGTTCCTCCTGCTCCTGTCGTTTTTTTTTCTTCTATTTTTTCTCCCCCCCTGGATGTGAGCTGATGATGGAGCGGAGGGGCGGAGACCGACTGGATGATGCGAGCCGGGCGAGCGGGGAGAGGTTCCGAAACCCCGTTCTCCTTACAGACAGGGACTACTTTTATGTGTTAAGGTGAGGCACGGCCTTCCGCCGATTACCTATCACACACACACCTAAAACTCCCCTTCTTATCCATCCGCAAAAAAATAAACTCTCGTCTTTTGAGAGTGAATTTGGCTCCAACAGGAATTGGGATAAGTTAACAGAACAACAACAAACACGACATGTTTGGTGAACTGAGACGGGAATTTTTGTTAGTTTAGGTTATCGATTGAGCAGGTTAAAGGATAACGCCCAGGTGGTTTCCAGTGAGGAACAGCGACATCTTTTGGCCACAGGCTAGAAAAACATTTACATAGAAGGCAATTCAAAGTATGCCTTCACTGGCATACTGGTCCCAGTCGAGATCATAAAATGGGAAAATACAATGAAAATTTGTTTATGGGTTTTCGTTTTTATCTTGAAAATTTTGTCACTCAAGTGTATCTAACTCGATTATTGCGTGAGTGAGAAAAAGTTTGGACACTACTGGTCTACACTTCACATCCTGTAACGATTAGCTATTGCATCACAATTAAAGCCACACGCTTTAATCTAATAAAGATTTTTTCCCCCTCGCTGATTCCAAGTGTGACCAAAGTTATTGTTTTATTTTGCTGGAATAACCAAAAATATTTCTATTTGCCAAATGACAACTTTCTTTTTAAAAATTGGGACTTTCTAAATGCCGTTTTGCTGATTCAAGTCTACTTCAATAAGAAGTGCTTTATATCAAGATGGTTTGTTCTGTCAAAGAATACACTCATGCATTATCCATTTCATACAGAATGAATTTACTTGAGAAAAATGAGAAAAATTGAGAACATAAATTAGAAAATGAAGACAATTTAATTTAAAAGTATCTTTAATAGGATAACATTGCCTCTGTTTTATATTTTTTGTTTTGTAGCAGCTCATATTTGGTCTTCAACTCAAACTGAAAACTGCATCTCCTTATAGCTTCTGACAAAACACCAAAGCACTTGACCAAATATAAAAAGTGATTTGCTGTAATTTATCGCTTGCGTTTCGTCCACTTGAATTAGAGACCTGAAAAGTCCAATCACGCCGCAGCCCCAGGGGACACTGCGTGAGTGAGCATGTGTGTGTGTGAGCGTGTGTGTGTGAGCATGTGTGTGAGAGAGACGGCGCTAATGATGGAGCAGCTGCATGAGTCACAGCTAGAAGTGAGGTCTCCGCTGACGTCCGGTGTACTTCGTGTCGGGTCGAACGCCCCTGCAGGAAACGGCAGTCAAGAGGGAGAAGGGGCGTCAGCCAATCAGAGACAGGTTTCAAACCAGACTGAAGTGTGTTTAAAATGTTAGAGCTGGAACAACAAAAAAAAAATCCATTTTATTTTAGAACAGTTTCACACATACTTTCCTTGTCGTCTTCGTCTCTCCTTTTTCTCCATTATCCAGTCTCGCCCCTTCTTCGCCGATTTCCCTTTCATGTTACTAAACCGACATCTTCGCAAAGACAAAGAAGAGCATATTAAAGTATTCAAACCGTCTCTTTAGCCGGGAACACTCGCACCCAAGCGTCTGACAGAGAAGAGCTTAAACATCCGAATGTGAAAGGGAGGAAAAGCCACCTGACGGAGTTTGAGGTCAGGCAGGACAACGGCCCTCTGAGCTCCTGTCGGTCTTTTGGCTTCATCAACACAAGTATGACTCAACCTGCACTGATTGACGCCGAGACCTGCTTTACAACTTAATCATAACTTGCTTTCAGAGTCCTCCAAAATAAAAGTGACTAATCGCATTCGCAGAGTCAGGTAACTGCTTGCTTTAATCGCCTTGCGTCTAAGAATAAGAATAAGGCAAGCAGGTTTGAGATTGAAGGCAAAATCCTTAAAATGAATAAAAAAGGTGAAGATTATTTTAAAATAAATTCGCTCAAGTATTCTAACGGGAGGCTTCAAGCATCAATAGAAGAAAAACTGTATTGAAGCTGCTTCAATTTTGCAATAAAGTAGAACAAAATAGTGACTGAAATAAGCTGCTACACATAAAAAACACAAATATTACTATAATATCAATATTCTAAATGAAACAATGTGTGCAAAAATGACTGCTTTTCTTAGAACGTATTTACCTTTGTCCTGAATACTGAACCTGGTTCGCAACAGTCCTGTCTGACGTTTCTGACCCCAAACCCTGAAATAATTAGAATTTAATTTAAAAAAAAAAGATAGAAGTTACAAAAACAGGAAGTAAGTCAAAAATAAATAAAAATATACGTTTCTTACTTTGGGAAGAACTCCCGTCCCACCGGCAAACAGACACAGGAAGAACCTGGAGGTAAGTAAGAAGCGATCTGTTTTAATTATACGAGTTAAATCAATATGACTCCTATGACTTTCTGCTACTGCTAATAATTTCAGATGATTAGCAGGTGGATGAGCATTATATGATGCATATGAAGGTGGATGAAGATTTCTGACTTTTTAGCTTTGCTGCTGTTTGGGTAATCGACCACCATGCCTCCACTGAAACCCGCCCTCATGGCCTGAGAGGTAATGAGCTCAAGCTTTAAAGAAAAAAAAAAGATAAAATTAAATATGACGACTAAATGCACAAGAACATCATTTCAGACTCAGAGCATCTTAGATTTTCTACCTGCTCTGAGTTTTCAGGATAAAGCTGAAAAACTGCCCGAGATCCTCTGGCCTAAAAGAACAAAAACACCAAATTTACTTTCTGTAAACACAGGAGTCTGATGTATTGATGTCCAGGTTGACAACGACAAAACTTTACCAAAGACGAATAGAGGGTACTGAAGAAAGTGTAGAGTCTCTTTGGTGGACTGTGCGACCGTTTGTCGGCATTACAGAGCCACTGCAGCGCAGAGATGCTGACCAGAGTAAAACAGTTACAAGTTTTAATTGTTAAAACAATTTAGAACTCAGTTAAAAGCGTTAAAATGCGTCGGATAAGCCGCCGTGTCGTTTACCTGATGCAGCCGTCGAACGTGCCCGGCCGAAAAGGCATCCCCTGGCCCATGTCCCCCAGCAGGAGGTCTCCCTCCACCTCTCTGTCCAGAGCAACATCTGGAAGCATCAAGGGAAAAATTCACAGCTTGATGATGAGACACGAATCCACATCAACAACTGACAATCCACATATTGGTATAAAAGCAACCAAAAATCTCTCAGCTGGTAGCATGGAAAGCTAACGAGGAACTTTATGTTTTTGCATCGTCTAATAGTTACCTTCAACCTACAGAACATGAAGTGTGCTTGTTTTTATTAAAAACAAAATAAGAATATAAAAATCGCGCCTGAAGTCCTAAACTGCTGCAGGTCATTCCTGTTTTTCCTCATAAAAACCAAGTCTGGTTCTTTTATCAAATATTTCGAAGTCAACACACGATTCAATACCTCAACATTAATAATCATTGTACTAATACCATACAAACAAAAGCTCCAGGTTACTTCCCACATTTTCTTTTATTTTAACGTGAAAAAAAAAAAAAAACGTGCTTAATGAATTGTGCTTCAATTTAAAAAGCGTGCGAAACTAACCGAGCATGGCAGTGCTGATGTCGACTCCGACCCAGTAGTGTCCCTCCTCTGTGAGGTAATCTCCACTGAGACCAGATCCACACCTGGGAGGCAGAACAGAACTTAGTGCCTCACGTTTCTCTGCTCCGGCTCCAAGTAGCTCTCAGATTAACATTTTATGCATTACAAATACACAGTTGATGTAAATGCACTGAAGTTTATAAGCTTTGTATGCAACAATAACATTGTTAGAGAACACAGAGATGGCTATGAATGCAGGAACACGAGAAATAATTATCACCTAAATGTAGAATCCAACTATACCACATACGAATGATTATTTTACTAAAGGTTTTGCTTCATGTAAACAGCCGATGTAACTGACTTACCCAACATCTAACAGGAAGCAGGCCTGTCCCTCTGGCAAGCTTAGCAGCTCCACTGCTCTCTCCGACATCTGAGTCTGGATCTCAATCATCCGAGAACTGTCGATCAGGAAGTACAGTCAGACTTCGTGGAGAGAAACAAATGTGCGCAAGAAAACAATCTCCTATTAACAGCACCATTCAAAATCTAGCTCTAATTAATAAATAAAATGCAGCAAAAAACAGACAAGTAGTCATTTGATCTACATATTTACTACATACATAGTACATATTTTTGGCACCAATAACACTCCAGTAATAAAGTCTGAGCAATTATTCTTTGTAGATAAGAGAATAATATTGATTAACTTTATCAGAAACATAAACCTCAAAGTGTCTCTAATTTTCAAAACCAGGATAATTTTAAGTCAAAAATACAAATTCACTGGAAAAAAATGAATAAAATCAATAGTTTGTAAAATCAGCAATAAATGCAAACCACAGGAGCATATTGAAAATGAATCAATGCACCCATCTTAACAAGCATGTGAAAAGTGAACAATGAGCTGGGCAAACACAGCAAAAATAAATAAAACATAAACCGAAACATTGGACAAAAAAGAACAGAGCAATAGATTAATTAGAAACATTACTGAACAGGAGCTCAAAGAGTTTAAATTGAGGGACTTTCATAAAAGCCCAAAACTGTACACATATGATACAGAATAAAGGATCCAGACTTACTTCTGTGAGTATTTCTTTGCTTCATCTTCATTGTAGAACTGCAGAGATGAGATTAGATCACACAACTCAACTCAGTTGATCATGTCTGTAGGTCGCTGCTGATTTATTTGATCTAAATAAGACAAAGCTACAAAACTACTAACACGTGAAAGGTTTAAGTGAGTATGAATATACATCTTTAAATATGTTATGTTTTAATTAAGGAAACACTCCAAACACTTAATGGAACTACTTCTGCACTTCCACAAACACACAGCTTCCACAAACACACACACTTCCACAAACACACAAACATACAGCAGCTACGGTAAACAAAGCCGTCAAACTAACCACGTCCGGCGGAGCTGTGTGTTCAGGTCTCCGGCAGCTGGAAGCCATGGTCCTTCTGGCTTTATTTCTTTATCTGTTGTTTAAAAATCAAGCTAAATGTTGTGTCCGCAGCAGGCTATCCACATGTGAAACGCCACAGTTCTTGTTCGCTGATTTAAATTATGTTACTCTATTGGGAAGAGGCGCTTTATCGCCACCTGCTGTTCATTCAATTCAATTCATACTTTGCTCTTGTCTGGTTCTCAGGTTACAAACAGGATAAGAAAAACATCAACAAAATAACTACACCTTTTCATTGTATTCATAATCAAAACACCAGTTGTTTGTAGATATTTAAAGGATATTATAAGGGTGAACAAATAATAACTCAATGATGCAAATACTTTTTTTACCATCTGCATTGTATACTGAAATCTTACCTAGTCAAATACAGACTTAAATATTATTATTATTATTATTATTATTATTATTATTATTATTATTATTATTATTATTATTATTATTATTATTTGTTTTCTTTCTCTTACAGTATGGCAGAAAGGTTGTTCTGCATGATTCAGGTAATTTCAGCTTTCTTGACAAAAAAACTCCCATATTGGCAGTTATTGTAAAATATTAATTTTACATTTTCAAAATATAAAAAATATCAATCAGTTTCAGTTTAATCTGATGAATAAACTTTTATGCATTCGCTTCACCGCGGAATTTTGACAATCACATTTCAAATTACACAACTTTCGAGTTTCCATGTAGAATGTGTAAAGTATGAGAACAAATCAGGAATCTAATTTCTTTTTTAATAAAGCCACAAACAGACAGTATTTCAACTGAATCAAACCCGAGTAGAGAGAACAATGAACAAAACGTGATCTTAATCTGCTAAAATGCTAAATACATTTCATTATATTTAGGTTAAGAGATTTTGTTTAACTAGTCCAATTAAGTATCTTTAGAAATACTGAAGTAAAGACCTAATTCTGGGTGGGGAGATTTAGCTAAGTTAAGAAATATTCATTGTTAATATTGTAATATTAATATTCACTGTACAGGAGACCTTTTCTCTTGTACAAACGAAATGTCCCAGTTACCTCTAATGCAGCATGCGCGAACATCTTTGTTGTGAATTTGATTGGTAGATGAGTTAAAATACTTCCTGTAAACATTGCACCTGATTGGTTTGTTGCCTTGTAACACCCGGAAGCTGTCCGTCTTCGTTCACCGGCTTGTTGTTGGTAAGATGGCAGAGGTCAGCCAGAGGCTCGGGACCGGAGCCTACCGTCTGGTGACAGTAGGTCCCTGCCAGGTTATTCCGCTGCGTCCCATAAAACCTAACGGACTTCTCCCGATAAACGACACCTGCACCCAGGCACACTTTACCGAAGAATGTGTCCAGCTACTAAAGGGAAGAGCACTTCAGCGCAGTTCTGAGAAACTTAACAGAGTAAGACAAACTGAAACTCATGAGAAAAAAATGACTTTTCTTGGCTGCGCTTCTTTTAACACACATTTAGCTCGTTTATTGTGGCTTCCGGACGCCAGAAAGAGCCAAACAATCACCAAAACAAACCTGATCCCGACTGGACGCCGTTATGAGAAGCTGTTCTCATGCGTGAAGCCCATCTGGACCAGGAGGGCTGTTTCAATCCACCCCGACACCTGGTGGTCCCCACAGCAGCTCAGAACCTTCTGCACTGTCCTTCTCATCCTCACAGATGACAGATCAGGGAGTGGAGCTTCACTGAAACACCCGAAGCTTCTCTCTGGTGCCTTTAAAGCCTCTACAGCAGCTAGAAGTTACAGCAGGTGGTCAGAGGAGGCTCCTCTGCTGCACAAGAGTAAAACCGCCTATTATGACATCCTCAAAGTGTCCCCCAGTGCTACACAGTCGCAGATCAAGACGGCCTACTACAAGCAGTCCTTCATCTACCACCCTGACAAGAACCTGGGCAGTGAAGAAGCCACGGAGCGCTTCGCTAAGATCAGCGAGGCTTACGCCGTGCTGGGCAACATCAGTCTGAGGAAGAAGTATGACCGAGGGATCCTGAGCCAGTCTGACCTGCAGAGCCCAGTGAATCCGTCCTCCAAAGACGCATCGAGCCGAGCCACAAGCTCCCAGCAGCAGCAATATCGTCATCAAAGAGCCAGGCCGTTCTCCCAAACCGGTGGTGGGCCCATGTTTGATTTTGACGCCTTTTTTAAGGCTCACTACGGAGAGCAGCTTCAGAGGGAGAGGGACCTAAGAGTCAAGAGGAAGCAGATGGAGGAAGAGCAGAAAAAGAGGCTGAAGGAGTACCGTGAGGAGAAGATGCGGGAGCTCACTGCGTTGATGCTGGCGACCATGTCAGTGATGATCTTAATCAGTCTGTTCAGCTCTTGACGCAGCAGACAGTGGCTGATATTTCTCGGATGGAGGCGCAGGCTCAGGCTGCTCAGGTGTTGAACAGTTTGCAGCAGGAGTTGAAACTACAAGAGTTTTCAAACTGGATCGTTGCGGTTTCTGAAGGAAACATGCAGGCATAAAATTGATGGTTCATCTTTCAAGTCGGCATTGATGCAAAATGGTTGAATCCTTGAAATCAAAGGCTGACTGCATATGAATGAGGAGGTGTTTCAGCTCATTTCAGCTTTAAGCTGCTTGCATTTTGAAATCATTTTCTTTTCTATAGATAAAAATGTGAAAACACCAGAGAATCTGACTTATTAATGGCCAAAACAAACAACAAAAAATACAGCTTTAATTGTAGAATTTCAACCAGCAGAAGCACTAAATTATTATTCTCCTGTAATAATTTGTTGCTCCTTTTCTTTAAAGAAGCAACAAATCAAAAAGTGGGGGACAAAAAGTAGTTCTGAAGAATGTGTGCTGTTAAGTTACTTAATATTTATTCAGAGACCATAGTAATAACCCTCACCGTTCTGATTATGCTTGTCACGTTGAGCAGCTTTCTGTGATTGAACTTTATAAATGGTGGTCTTAGGATAACATGGTCAACGTTTCTTCACCTAAAGCTCTGCCTCATCATTGTTTCAGACAGAAACAGGTACTTTGTAAACAATATTGTTTACTTTTTATTTGCATTCTCAGTTCTGAAGCCAGGCAGCTTTTGGCACCTTAAAGTGATTGTTTTCTCTCCAAATGAGGCCTAAAGATGGAAAGATGTTTGCTCTTTTTAATGGTGAATGATTCATAAGCTTTTATTCCCCTTTACACTGAATATGTAATAGGAAAATAAATACATATTACATGTAAAGAGCAAATGTAAACACCTGCTTGTTTCCTTAGGTGTGTAAATGTAAATACATCTACGTACTGTACAGAAATGATGCCTCTGTATGATTATAAACGTATTAAAATCTACAAATATTTTAAGGAGAGTTATTTTTGTGTTTGAATGTTTTCATTCAGAGGAACATTAAACCTCACAAGAGACTCACTGGCTGATTTTCCATTTGTAGTCGTAAATATTCCTAAATAGTCCTAATTTCGTAAATATTGTTGTAGAATAAAAAAGTGGATACTTTTTTTTTTTTGCAAATTTAACTATACCATTAGTTAGGAATATGACTTTAAAAGAAATGAATATGAATATACTCTAACATGAGCTTTATGCAGTTTTTTGAACTAGACAAAATCTTCAAATCCACTCAAATGCTGATTTCCAAATTCCGTCTCTAAAACAATGCATTTATGTTTTTAAATCTGCCCTCCAGGGGGCATCTGGATATAAAGAAATAATCTCCATCTTAAAAAAAAAACAGAAGAGTTTGAACTGTGTGGAAGGACATGAAAACATCTAAAGGGTTGAACAAATTCACTCTGATTAACCCGTCACTTTGTCCTTAAGAGCAAATATCCAAACTGTGAATGTGAAAATACCTGGACTCTCGTGAATTTCCTCTTTTAAGCACTGAAGCACCCTGCTGAGAAACGTCTGAATAACCGCACAACACGTCCAATAGTCACGTTTTATTCACAGAAATATAAAGTAGTATGTCAATTACATCACTTTGTACAAAATTGCACAGACTCTTCAAAACCCAGTCAGACAACAGAAAGTTCAGCTGTGGGAGAGTTACGTAGAACAGAAAGAAGTGCGGTCGCTGATATGTGGGACGGGTCGGGGTGGTTTTTTTCTCTCCACTGTTTCATAAAGAAGAACCGGTCGTACATAAATAAGACTCGATAGGAAACATGTCATTTACATGGGTGAAGGAATAACTGGCTTTCAAAAAATAGGATTCGTATTGGCACATGAGCTGCTTCATTCACCCGAAATCACCCTCCAGGCTCGGTGGCCATACTCGATAAGACACGCTTAACTGTCTTTCCAATGAAAGTAGCAGTTTTTTTTCTTTCTTTTTTTCCCCCTGTCGCTAACTTTAAGAGAACAGTTTTCACATGAAACCTTTGCCAATAATCTTTCTGGCAAACTGAACAAAAAAAAGAATTTGTTTCTGGACGTCGCTACTGCCTGTCCCGACGCGATAATCTTTGTTAATTTTATCGTCCATATTGGATTCGCAAAATAACCCAAATGAGGTTGTTTTTCAAACTGAATGTGACTTAATTTGAACGTAAATCAAGTTTTCCTTGAAATAATTTGCATAAAACTTCAGTTCAAATAAAACGGCAAAAACACCATCTTTCTTTTCAAGCATGGCCACCTTGACCACTTTGTCCTAGTCAATACCCACAAGCTTACCTGCAGAGCACACACAACAGTCCCCAACGCTGCCTTTCACATAAACACACACACGCACACACACACACACACACAAAAACATGTTGCAAGTCCCCCCAAA
Organism: Poecilia mexicana; assembly: GCF_051168715.1. Classification (NCBI taxonomy): domain Eukaryota; kingdom Metazoa; phylum Chordata; class Actinopteri; order Cyprinodontiformes; family Poeciliidae; genus Poecilia; species Poecilia mexicana. The sequence goes on along the minus strand of NW_028263382.1, from coordinate 27,599,446 downwards.
TAAATCTGGGTTTGGTTTAATCATATTATCCTCAAGGCGTTATTTCAAAGTAATCTTATGTTAACAGAGTATCTAAGCTATAGGTTACCATTGATGATGATGCGTGTGAATATGGAACCACCACCAGGACGGAGGAACCCGGAAAAGCATGTTTCAGAAACACCACTGCAGCACACACACGCACACACACCATTAAAAATATCTGGACTCTAATACACTACCACACATTCATAGTAACAACCCGCTGACACGGGAGCCGTCCTTTCCGGTTCATAGAAACTATCTCAAACTTTTTAGCAAAACAAACACCTGACCTTGTGTCTGGATGTAGCGACCTCACTGAAACTTTCACAAACCTTTACAGATGGCATTTTTAAACACCCGGTCTTGCAAAAAATAGCCATATCCCTCTAACTTTTCCCACAACTTGTCACTCTAAAATACAAACTTTAGTATATTTTAATTGGGGTTTTACGTGACAGATCAACACCGAGTTGTGCACGATTGAAAGTCATGAACGTTTTTGAAAATCTCTTACAAACACAAATCTGTAAAGTGAGGCTTGTACTTGTGCTCAGCTCCCCCAAGTCAGGCACATCTAGATCTTTTTCTTTTTTTTGTCCGTTCTTCTTTGCAGTCAGATTTGGTGGACAGCACGCTCTTCCTTTGTAACCCAGAAAGTGAACCTCTGCCCCAGTTTAAAGTCTTCTGCAGCCTATGAAAAGGTTTTCATGTCCCACAGCATCATACCGCTACCACAGTGTTTCCTCATGGGGATGATGTGTTCAGCGTCATCATGCATAATGTTGGGCAAAAAGTCTAATTTTGCTCTCTTTTGTTGTCTCTTTCTACCACATGGATCGTGGTGCAGTACAAAGCTTGCAACATCGTTTAATAGCCTAATCTTGATTTAAAGTTCCAAGCTTTATGCGTTTCTTGGTCTTCTTGTTCACTAACGTACTCCAGCTAATCTGCAAAGCCTCAGCACAACAGCTGGATTTATTCTGAGATTAAGTTTTATGCAGGTTGACTGAGGGCTATTGGTTACAGTGGACTTTTTTTAGGTTTATCAGAGTAAAAGGGGGCAGAATTTGAATGTGAAACACATTTTAAAAATTTTTCATTTATAAAAATTAAAACAAAGACATATCATTTTCCTTTCATCTCACAATTTACTTTACTTTTGTGTTGATCTAACACATAAAATCCCTGTGACCAAACGTGGGAAAGATCCAGAGCTATGAGTATGCTTGCAGATTTTAACCAGAGATTAAACTCACATTTTAGATTTTAGACTCGGGGATGTTAATCGACTCCTCCTCATCCTCGTCTGCTTCAGTCTGTTCTGAGTTCAGGCTAACCGTCGGGCACTGAGACCCCCTCAGGCTGTTCAGGTTTATGAAATATACCTCTCAGCTAACACAAACACATGCGCTAGCTGTCCCAGTGTTAGTGTAAAGACCCGGAGCCGGACTCTGAAGAGAAAATCCTCGGGGGACAGCGAGGATATCCGGGACAGATTCAAAGCAGCTTTACAAACATTAACAGGATGCTCCGAGGAGCTGAGCGAGGGAGGCGGGGGGTTTCTGCAGGGTCATTTCAGACTCTCAGTCCTCTGGCAGGGCGGCCACACCGGCTCCGCTCCTGGGGAACTGTGGGTAAGGCCGAGCAGGAAACGGACAGAGGAAGTGAATCAAAACCATATGACTCCATCTGCCTGCAATCATCCACACCTTTAAGTTTTTCTATTTATTTATTTATTCATTTTTGTGCATCTTAACCTTTTGTTCAGTGTCTGTTACCCACATCCTTGATATCAAGCAAAAAGGGGAATTTGTTAGCACGGACACGCCGTTTGGCATCATTTACTTCCCAGGAAATTTCCCTGGAACAAAAATAAACAGAGGAAATGAGGAGTGATTTGGATCAGGGTTTCGTTGTTGTTGTTTCTTTAAATGTGCGGAGTTGTCCTTGACACCTCGTGTTTTCAGGATGTAAACAAGCCAAACGCTGTTTTTCTTTCATCTTTTTTTTAGGAGGGTTGCTTAGTAGAAGGAGTACTGGTTCTCCACGGCGCGGGCCCTGCGGGTCCCGTCGGCGTCGTGGTAATCCTCGGACGCTCCGCTCGACGCCTCCAACAGGCGCTCTGAGCTGTTGCTCCGGCTCTGCAGGCCGCCGCCGCCCAGCCCCGTACCGGGGTCGCTCCGGGAGAGGGAGGGCAGGGCAGTGGGCGAGGACGAGGTGCTGGAGGACAGGGGCCCGTCGGACGAAGGCCCCGCAGGAGCTGCGGTTCCGGGCGGGTGAAGGGCTGGCTGGACGGGATCCGCTCTGCAGGACGCATCCCGAGGAGGAGTGAAAACCGGAGGCACGGTCGCATCTGCAGCAGAACAAAGAAAGCGTGTTAAAAAGTGGAGACGTACATAGAAACGAAACAACAACTCTGATCGCTGTTCACTGGTCCTCCTGGAAAGTCGGGAGTAAAAGGCTCCTTCATGAATCGGCATGTAAACACAGGCAGTGTGGGCCTCCTTTATTATCCTTTCTCTCGGTGGGCAAGGACACCAACAACACTGAGGCCAAAGACATGCCTGAGCAGCGCATCAATACGGCCTTTTACACCTCGAATGAAACCCTTGCTTTATTTGCATGCGAGAGAGTGGATGAGTGTGTGTGTAGGTCCTGCGTTTGGAAAAACAGAGGGCCTCTTTGTGACCGTCGGGGTGGAGTCAGAGTCCAAGCCTGCATGCAAAACTTCAGCTGTATAATTGCCCTCCCCTTACTCTGCTGCACTGCGGTGGGGGGGCATTTATCCAAGGAGGTTGATAGGATGAGGGAAGGTCAAAATCTGCCATCCATCAACACCAGCAGCCACCTGCAAGTTCCTCCTGAATTACATTTAGGTGGTTAAAGAGATTTTAGCTGATATACGTCATTTGAAATCACATTAAGGTTCAAACAGTCAGTGGCTGTTGAGGACGACCGACAGACATGATTATATGCAAAAGCTCCACAAGAACAAGCTTCAGTGAGCTTTACTTGGATTTTATGCAATTACAATGCAAAGCAGAGTGTAAATATGGAGTGTAGGAAAAACGGTACATGTTTTTAGAATAATAAAAAAAAGAAACACAAATCTTTTAGGTTCATCTCCAGCAGCTTTGCAAATCTAGAGGTGAAAGTTTTCACCAAATCTTCTGTGCAAAAATAACTAACAACTCAGTCCGATTGGATGTATAGAGTCTATAAACATCCATTTTCAAACTTTTGAAATCAAGTCGGGAATTTGACTAGGTCATTCTAAAAAAAATATGCTTTGATCTTTACCAGGGTGGTTTGGCCCAGATGGTTGATGCAGATGGATACCTTTTTTAGGAATCTTCACTAAAAATAAAATCCTGTAAAATTACAATACTAATAAATACTCTATATAGGTTATATTTTGTACAAAAAGTTGAACGCAATAAATTATTTCCCCAAGGATGTGGTTGTAACTACACAAAATGGCTTCTGTGATACCCTCTACGTGTTACATGTGGCCTGTTCAAGTCTGTGTGTCGACATACCTGCAGTGGAGCTTCGCTGAACCTGCACATAGGAGCGTAACGTGATGTCAGCCGATCCGCCGGACTCCAGGGGGATCGGGTGGGCGTGGAAGTGTCTCAGCATGTCCGTTACAGTGTGGAACCACAAGTGGTGGACGTGGCACTGGCCGTTCTCGTTAACGGACAAACGTAAATGCTGCAGGGAGGAGAGAGAGGCAGAGAGAGAATGAAAGGAGAACGTTGCCAAAGTAAAGAAAAGATTTTAAAATCAGTCAAAAAAAAAAAAAAGAAAGAAAATGGGCCAGCTGACACACAGAAACCCGGACAGAGGGCATTATCTTAAGAAGCGTCTTGTTGTGGGAGAAGAGTGACAGCATCCCGAGGCTGACACCAGGGGAAATGATGGCAGCTGACACTTCCTCAACACGGTCGACTGGCAGGACGTGATGGTCTGGGATCACGTTGCATAAGAGAGCAAAGAGCTCTGACGTTACAGAGACTTCCCTAGGAAATGACAGCTTAGCTAGCTGTCAGCTGCAGAGACAGCTAGCTACATCTGGTATTAAGAGTATTATTCTGGACCCATAATGTCAATTATCCCAATTAAACTATTAGGGTTTTGCTAGTTTTAGGACAGGCTTTCAGGTTTCACCAACTGAAATTTGAGACTTTTTAAGAACATTATGAATGAAATGTAAGACCTACATCCCAACTCAAATGTACAAAAGAAATGCACATATATTTTTTAAAATGGTGGACAGAATCCACCATTTTAAGGTGCTCAGTCCTCATGAGGTCTCACCTTGGCTTTGCCCTGGAAGTTGAAGGTGAGGACGTACTCGCCCGGCCGCGTCTCGCTCTGACGAATCACGAAGAGCCCGTGGCTCCTGGCCCCGCCCGCAAGCACCAGCTGAGCCGCTCGAACACGAGACAGAGTACCGTGGAACCAGGGGTAGCCTGCCAAACTGGCATCGCCCTCTGGCTCCTTCGTTCCTTCGCCACCACCTGAACAATGTCACAAGTTAGTTTTTTTTTTTTTTTTGTATGGTTTCTTGAAAAACACTTAAACTTTACGTTTTCGTTACGTCACAACCACAAGTTAATTGTATTTTATAGTTTTTTTTACATAGTAAGTGAGCAGATAGTTCAGGTGTGTCCAAAGGGCGGCCCACCAAACTTTGGAGAGATATTTTAGACAAAGTTAGACGATAAGACATTATAACAATCTTTGAACGTCTGACAAAGAACTGTTTAATCCACTGACTGAAAAACGGAAAGAGTAGGACATAACTAGAACCTTAACAAAATGATTGCTTCCTGGAGGCAAGAACTCAGTTTGGGTTTTAAATTTTACCCAATTGATAACGATCGGCTAACGCTATAAAGCTTAAGAAACTGTACTGTAAACAAACCGCCTCTTGCTGCGAAAAAAGAAGTACTGAGCTGAACAAGATGGTTAATGTTTTGATATTTTGGACAAACTGAACGGCTTATTTCACTTCCTCCGCTGCCATTGCTAAAACTACAGGCAGACTACAATACAAAAAGAAAAATCAACATCAATCATTCACATCTTCATCTGTTTGCTGACTGCCCTCGTATATAGAAAGTCACCACAGGAATCCATTTCAATGGGAGAAAGCCCAAACAGCTGGAGATGAGAATCAAGTGGAATAACCAACCTAGTCAGTCACATAAGATCCCAGTAAAATACATAATGTTTGCAGTTGAAATGTGACAGATTTTCATAAAGCAACATCCATATTTTTGAGAGAAAAAGCAAAGCGGCGTTTTGCTACCTGCAGAAGCGTTGGAGCTCTGGGCCTCTGGGGACTGCAGGAAGCGCTCTAAAGGCATGTGCGAAGGGTGCTGAGTGAAGGGAGGCTCCCTGCATCGAACTGAGGGGGCGCTGTAATGGTCTGCTGCTGTGGGACAGGACCTCTCTGGAGCACGATACACACCTAAAAAGTGTTTTTTTATATAGATATAAATCAGGACCTTTTTTTTTTCCAGCATCAAAGCATGTAAACACCATTCAACGTGCAGCGTGGAGTGAAGTTTCGGCTCACCCTCGGAAAGCAGCTCGCAGCTGCAAGAGGCCACCATGGAGCAGTCTTTGGAAGCCTGACCGTGAGGACATGACGCCAGCTCGATGTCATCGCCGCTGTCTCTATACACAAGGAGGCAGGTCAGAGCAACCGCAAGAGCGTATACACACACACACACACACACACACACACACACACACACACACACACACACACACACACACGAGTAAACAAACATTAGCCGCATCCTAACATGGTCCTACGCGCCGCCACTTCCTGCAAACACCAAAACAAATAATCTTTCTGTTTATATAGGGACCGGTGCCGACAAACCTCCAACTAATCCGAAAAACTGAGCGACACAAGCCTGCCCATGTTTGTTGCTCAAACAGCCTGTCAAAAAGTCCACTAATTGGATGATTAATGACTATGTGTGTTTCCCTCGCCTCCCCTCCTCTCACTTCCTCCCTCCGTCTTCAGTCAACAACAAATATTTATCTGCCGGTTTACCCGGGGTCTATGCAGTCCTGGATATCAGCAACCCAGGAGTTTTTCTGCAGAGAGTCGATGGTTTCCAGGATGTACTCGCCCCCATTCTCCACCTGTGAAAGCAGCCAAAAACATCAGTCACACACTGAGCTTCTCTCACTGCATCATGTCGCAGCTCTGCCTGTTTCTCCAAGTTCTCCAGCTTAAAGTCACCTCTGTGCTGCTGTGTTTTTCCCCGTTTTGGGGGCATTTTAAGCGACTCGGTTGGCGTAAGGGTGGAGCTTGGGCAGAGCGTACCTTCAGAACAAAAGTGTTGTCTTTGTCGGGCATCTCCAGCGGCATGGTGGTCCTCACCTCCACGATCGCCGAGAGAGGGATGCTCACTTTAGGCTTTGAGCACTAAAACCCAAGAGACAAACGGACTCGTTAAAGCTCACACGTTGCTTCTGCGTTGTACAGCAAGATAAAGATAGTTCAGATTTAAAAGATTATTTGCTGCTGATTGAGAATCTCTAAAATTAGATTTGCCTGAAAGAAGTAAAATAAAAGTCAGTCTTGTTTCTAGTTTACCTCTACTGTTGATTTAAACTACACACAGCAACCTAAACTAAACCAACAATACGATCAAGTTAAACAGCATCAACTGGAAGTTATTGTGACAATCAATCAAAATTCTTAGCTTGATAAATTCATCACGATAAATTATAAAAGACACAATAAATGCCCCTAATGAAATAGATTGATGGACAAACGGTACTAACAAAAGTTTCTGGAAATTTATTTAAAAAAGAAATTCCCAGCTCTGCTGTGTTGAAGGAAAACACAAACGTTTCTCTGAAAACAGTCAAGAAATGAGCAAACAAGCAGCCAAAGTCCAAAGAAAAGAAAGTCTGAATCACTGGAAGCTAAATATAAAGAAACAACTTTGATCCCACAGTTAAACGTTTTAATTCTCTCAAACAAAAGCTTCCCTTTCAAACGAGTCGAATGTAAAACCGTGGACCAGGTAGATGAAGCTCCACATCTGTAAATAAAATTAAACCAATGATAGGAAGAAGGAAGAGCAAAGGCTCTGCTCTGGGCCAAGTCGGTCCGTTTTCCCTCCCGTTTGCCGTTTCCCACTTCAACCCAGTAATTTCTCCTGCAGGCTGACAAATAAAACACTCAACAGTTTACAAGAGCGCCGACACGGGGAGGGCAGGCCCCGGCAGGCCCTCTGCAGAGCCACACGGTAATCTGCAATCAGACTCCGTGAGCATGTTCAGGGCAGCGAGTCGTGTGTATTTTGTGCGCATTTATTTGCGTGTGTTTGTGTGCGTTTCTGTGTGTGTGTTGGGAGGCTGAGCGATTGTCTGGCAGCGGCTTATCAGCTGATCTGTCTAGAGTAACGCTGCACTCCTCTCAATCTGCCTGTGCAGCTGGCTGCCATCCACGCCCACAAATTCCCTTTTTTTTCCTGGACCAAATGTCAAAAGAAAAAAACAACAAAAAACCCACTTCCTGTATTAAACCCTTCAGTCGCTTCCCATTTGTGGTGAGACCGGCCTCTGAGGGAACAGTCTCCTTAAAAGTGTCACTGGTTCTTAAAGGCCGAGGTAAAGATGAGCAAAAAGGTCTCAAAAGGTTTTTATAATCAAGGCAAACTGCATGGAATAATGCGACATAAATGCCGGGGTTTGTTTCTGCTCAGGTTGTGATGTCAGGCAGTTCTATAAGGTTCCAGGGTTTTCCCACAGGATTACCCATCCTCCACCATACCTATCCTAGGGCATGAAGTGTCTTCATTTGTTTTTTTTAATTGCTATTCTGACTGCATGTAAGTGGGAGCAGCTATCGTAGTAATTTCCTGACCTATGAAACTCACATGAAGAAAACTGATCATTTTACTGGAAGTTTTACAGTTGCAACAGGTTTTGCAATGGAGGTGTCAGAAATTTTTTTAAATGTTTTTTTACATTCTTCAGGGAGAAATTATGATGTTCTGATACAATATTAGTTTATTTTATGACTTTTTATTTGTCTATGCCAGAGCTGATCAAATAAGAGAAGAAAGTGTCGTGCTAAAAACATCAAGATGCCATGAATGAAAACGTGTAACATGCAAATAACACATTTAGGTAGCTTTAAGTTTTAATTTTAAGAACTTTTACAAAACTCACACACGATCTCAAACTTTAAAGGATGTTTAAGACTGACTTATTTTATTACAATTATTTATATTTTAGTAAAAATGTGTTACTCTTGAATGACTTCTCCTTCACAACTGCGTTCATCCAACTTTCCAACAGTTTTTCCTTCCACCTAACTTTCTGTTAACATTCCCGGATACAGCAGTCTAATCAGCCAGCGTCATTAGCAGTTCGATCCTCTACCCGTCTGTCGTGTTCCTACGTGTGCTGTGAAGCGGAGTGAGAGTGTGCGGCGTCACAACGCGGGCCGTCGCCGCTGCGTTGCAGAGGGAGCCGGCAGATTGATGACCCTGGCAGGAACCAGGGAGTCGGCGCGAGTGAGACTTTTATGAGTCTGTTTATCTCTCCAGCACTTCGGAGCGACCGCTGTTGTGATTTGTAACACGCGAATGGGACGGTGGCGATAAAAGACGTATGTGTTTAATGAACCTGCCGTCCAGGCGGCAGATTAAACACCGTGAAGCTAAATTATTCCTCTTTATCTGTTCCTCTCTGGGCAGAGAGTGAGGTCACCCTCTAGACTATTTTTGGTTCCTTTTTCCTGCTTGTCCCAGCACCTAGCTCACCCAAGATGGGGAAGCAATCAATGTGAACATGAAAAAGAAACTCTGAGATCCTCTTGCCTTATAAAAATCAATGAGGCAGCCACTGGATGTCTCTGCAGCCCCCCGCACCCTTTCCACCTGTCCTCACCGCTCTGCTGCCCGCAAGCAGCCGCTTCCACGCCCTGATCCCCCCAGCCACGATCAAAGGACAGCAGCAGATTTACGCACACTCAGCCGCACAGCCTCCTGGCCTACTTAAGGTCACGGGCAACGATGTGGAAATCCCATGCAGCCAAATGTGAAAGCTGCACGCATGCTCAGGAGCGTGTGGTTGTGACCGGCGCTGCTTGGCGCAGGCAGGCAGGCAGGGCCGGATCGCATAGCTGAATTTTAATCTGGCATTCAGGAAGGGCTGCAGCTTACTGTCATCATTGATTTATTTATTTTTTATTCTTCTACACTGCAAAAACAAAAATCTTACCAAGTGTTTTTGGCCGAGCTTCTAGCCTAAATATCTTGGTACACTTGAAATAAGACAAAACTAACTTACAAGTAAATTTTCAGCAAGAAATAGTAGTTTGATTTAACTCAATAATTCCTTAATATTGGTGGGAAAAAAATCACTAGTTATACGTAAAATAATCTGCCAGTGAAACGGGACATATTTCCTGTGTTATGAGTTAAAATGTCTTGTTCCACTGGCAGATTATTTCATGTATGACTACGGCTTTTTTATCAATATTAAGGAATATTGACTTAAAACAAGATCCTATAGCTTGATGAAAAGTTATGTCTAGGTTAGTACACTTGAAATAAGTCAAAACTAGCTTGGTCAAATTTTGCGTTTTTGCAGTGAACTTTAACCAGAAGATAGTAAAAATGCACGAAACAGAGATAAATGGTATTTTATGATATTAAAGCTGTCTGTATGGCATCCCTGTAAAACAAAATGTGTAAAAACCTTCTAAAATAAGAAAATGATTGAATCTTGGTTTTTCCTCACAGTCAGATCATCATTTGGTGAGATAATCTACGTGTGTCTTTTATGTGTTATGGTTCATTGCGAAGGGAAGAGAGGCTGCAGAAGATGTTGGTGAACAGAGTATAGAGGCAACACCTGATCATCAAGACTGTGTCTAATCTGAGAATCTGCTGAAGATAACATGTTACAGATTAAGCACAACTTAGGTTTTATCTTATGCACTGAATAAATTTAAATGGATATAAATTCAACCTTTTACACCTTGCTAGAGGGCAACGCCACAAGTTGCAAACCACGCTCTTTCAGTTCTGTAATTGCAGAACACGCAGGGACTGTGTTCTCCATGGATCGACTTGTGTGATGTGAGCGGAGAAAGTGATCCAGGAGGAGAAAACTAGCGGATTACAGTGGATTTATCATCTGAAATGGATTTTAGTGTTTATCAAGGTCAATGAAAGAGAGACCAGTGAGGAGAGACTGCACTGGCTGCTGCAGCTTCGTCTCTTAGGACTTCTGAGAGAAATCAAACTCAAATATGATGACATTAAATGTTTTAGACCAGAACTTTTCAAAGTAGGTGAGACACAAAATGCAAACCTGCACCTCAACTCAACTACATTATCACTATTATTTCTGTTAACCTTTTGCAGCTGCTTCATGCTATTTTCATGCATGTTTCATTGGTGTTAGGTGCTGCTGTAGCTAGCACCTCATGATATAATGATTCAGTTGCCGTTATTTTTACTTTACTTTAGCATATTCAGTGCTAAAAGTACCAGTGGGTAGTTTCTGCTGTGACCACAGACCCTTTAGCCCCCTTTAAGAAGCTCTCTTTACAGACAAAACTGGAACCATGGAAACCGAAAGTTTAAATAATCATGTTCATACTTCCTTCTTCTTTATTTTGCTTGCCTCGGACTGTCACTCACATAGCTTTAGCTACTCAGAATCGATCATTTCTTTCTTGATGAAGTTGGCTTGCAGTTGCTTTTTTCTGGTTTATTGTTCTCACCTTTTTTGAGATAACATACTTGCACCAAAAAACTGACTAGAAACATGTGTCTACAATGTTGGCATACCTTTGGAGGGACGTAGAACTCCAGCAGGAACTTCTCCCCTCCGTCCTCCCGCTTGGTCTTCCTGAGCAGCAGGCGGCACTTCTGCCACTGCGCGGCGCCCATACAGTTCGTGTCGTCGGCCACCATGTACCTCAGCGCCCCCTCCCTCTGGATCTCCAGCAGCTCGGCCTTGTGGCCCTGGGAACTCCGGGGGAGCCTGAGCTTCTGGGACCACTTCTCGCCCCCTCCCGCCTCGCCTCCCGCCCCGTTGGCCCTCCTGGCTCCCGAGGGGGCGTCAGGCTCCGGGGAGGCCCGTCTGTGCCACATCTCCTTCACCCCGTCCACGACACACAGACTCATGTTCCTCAGGGAGAAGCCCTTCTTGAAGCGAGCCTTCGGGTGGCTGACAGACACATCCTCTGAGCTGCGGGACTGTCCCAGGACGGACATCTTATGGTTCTGCGGACCCCTGGAGGAGGTGCTGCCGCCACCTCCTCCCCCGTCCATCCCTCCGCCTCCGCTGTCCATGCTGTCCAGAGACTCACTCGAAGCCCCAGTGTCTTTGCGCCTCTGGTAGAGGTCGTGACCGTAGGACAGCGGGCAACCCTGGATTCCCAGGAAAGGGACGATGCTGTACTTGGTCGCCGCGTTGCAGCCGTCCTCCCCCGGAGAGGACGCCTGTTTCTCCTTGGCCTGGGTCAGCGCCGCAGAGAAGCACTCAAGAAAGTGGTTGGCGAAGTGCTGCGAGAAGCTGGCATCGGCACCGGGCGAGTCGTAGCACGGGTTCTCCGACAAGAAGCGCTGGAACTTGTCGGCGAAGTCGGCGGCCGAGGCTCTGGCGTGGAGCTCGCAGAACTCTCTCCAGTCGGGCAGCGGACACGAGGAGGAAAGCTCCGGGCTACCGGGCAGCACCGCTCCGTTCATCACTGGGCCATGCCAACCCACCGAGGAGAGGCTGAGGAAGAGGGAGAGACTGTCAGTGTGGATTAAACAAGAAGAAAGAGAGGGAAAGAAAGAGAAAACGCTGGCTTTGGATCACATAAAACAGCTGGGGAACAGCCTGCATGTGAGATGGTGTCAAAAGGAAGAAGCAGAGACGTGTGAATGGAGCAGACTGTGAGCCAGCTTGCATGCATCACCAAGATGATATTTATATAGAAATACAGAAAAATACAATTCAAATTTGCTTGGTTTGTTTGATGGGTTTTCTTTTTTGTTTGGACAGTGAGAAGATGCCAGAACCAGAAGGCGCCCAGTGAAGATGCTAACTCCACACAGAAGAACTGCATTTTCAACAGGTACGATGTAGCTTTTTTAACACAAAGTTAAACGCTAACAGATAACCAGAAGCTAATACAGAGACGTTTCCCTGTTTTTATCACTTTAAGGAATCCAATTTTATCTTTCATAGAACATGGTGAACTAGGAAATGTCAGTCTTAAGAAAATCTCACATCGTATGTGAGGATATAAGTGAGGTTTACAGAGAACAATGTTTTTAGCTAATTATCCCAATCATGCTAAATGCTAACACAACATGCTAATGTCACCGCTCTCCTAATTTTCTTTATTTTTAAATCGCAGTCAAATTAAGTTTAACTGCAGGGCACACACAGTCATGTCGTCTCTAACCCTGATATACATAATACAAAAATGAACAGAGAAAGGCTTCTTTAAAAATTAATAAAAACATAGCACAAAACAACGTCAGAGCGTTTAACTCTACATCACTTATTTTGAATACATCTTGTAGAAGAAAATGAATGCCTTATCGTGTGCCACACTTCTATTTTCACCTTTAAAAAGTTCTGTAATCTGTCTTGTAAGATAGAAAAGCTTGCACTTCACTTTTATTGTAGTTGGCATTTATTTACCGATACCTCTGAAGGACGTTACTGCCCTAGTAAAATTTCAACGAGTCAGAAAAAGACGGTTCTGACCTTAAGATTTTATTTTAGATAAAAAACAAACAACATTGTTCAAAGATATTTAGATTCAAGTAAATCACAGACAATTTTTAAAGACACTTTTATGTTTTCAATTCATGCCGAGAAGAAAAAAAACCCATTGTTATTAAAATCTGGCCATCTTGGATGGGGGAGACTAATGTGGCGCTTCCACATGTTGAACACGCCCTCATCACGTTTCCCATCAGAACAACAGGAGACGCAGTGAAACCAGAGAGATTCAGAGGGTTCTGATCCAAAAACATCCATCAGTTACAGTTTATGACTTGCATCATTATGTCCTCTCCAGTCCTTGTCTTTATTTTTTTTAAACATGTAGACAAAAGATGCTGACATCCACTGTTTCTTCCCCAACATGCTAGTTCGCATGAATCAGCTTCTTCCCCTTTCGGGCTGCAGCTCTGCCAAATCGCATCACATCATGGACTAAACTTTTCGCTACACTGGGAATCTAACACAAAGCTGTAATGACACCGTGTCAGCGGCAGCATCCAATCACACATCCGCACCCGACCTATCCTCCATCTTCCCCCTCTCTCTCTACATCTGCACATCAGTGACTAATGCAGCATCGTCCTACAGTGCCAAACAATCCGACGCATGTTGGTTTGATTATTCCCCCTGAATCTCGCGGATAAGAGGGAGATGTCGCGTGAACGGACAGGAAGGGGGAAACGCGCGGCGGGGCGGCCGGAGAGAGAGAGATCAGATTATCTGCTGGGCTTCTGCTGCTTCAGGTTTGCACTCTGAAAACAAACGCTTCTTTCCAGGGACTTGACTTATCCTCATGATGCTTCTGTGGGAGTTCCAGGGCTGATTGATGGTTTTAATAGATTAAACATAATGTCTTTATAATGACGACGCCAGTCTCTCTCTTTTGTTTTATTCTCCTCAAGATTACAAGATTGGACAAAAACAACAGACCGGATCAGAGGAGGAGAAAGCAAATGAGAGCGCTTCCAGCTCTTTGAGGAGCCATTTCTAAGCTCAAAAGTAACTAGATGCTGAGACCTGGTGCCAAAGTTTTAGACGCTTTAAAGGACAGGAAATTAGTGAGACGACAGAATAACAACAAACAACAAAGGAAATATTTTCTCAGATCAACTTAGTCTCAGGAAAATGAGGCTTCTCTTCTTCACTTCATCTTCATCACAGCTTTATTATTGCATAGCTGTAGGATTATGGCTTTAGGATTAGCTTTACAATCAAATGACAGACATATTGATGATAGATTCAACAGAGAGGACCCCCAGTTTTCACAGGGTTGACCACCCACTAAACGCTGAAATCCAGAAACACTTGAGATCCTCTCTAAAAATGATTTTAACCGCCTATTTTAATGGTTCACACAGCAATATTTAGCTTAATATGCATTATTACACACAGTGCATCAGCATTTACCAAAGACGCTGGAATCCACAGTCTTCCTTATCTCCACTTCAGCCAATCAGTGTCGGGGAAAACAAATCACAATCCTGGTTTGGTTGCTTTGGAAACGCCAGCGTCAGGTAGCGTTGCATCTCAGTGTTTCAGCTTTCCAAGTTGATTTTTTATTTTTTGAAATAGCTCATATGCTCTACAAAAGAGACGGCAAATATGTGGATGCATAAAAACTAACATGCAAATAGGAGGGAGTCCACTTTACTCAAGGCTTTTAAGGTAAATTTTAAATGTAATATACTGATTTTTATACTTCTGATTAAAAAAAATAAATCACTGTGTGCTATAAATATTTACAACTCTAACAAATGACATCTTTGTTATGAGTCAGACAACTCAACAACGTTTTAAGTCGGGTTACAGCCTTTTTGAGTGAGACTGGCTGAATATCTTATTGACTTGCAGAATGTGTTTTCACAACCCTCGAAACATATCAGCCCTCAGTTTCTGCTTTCTAAGCTTCCTTCATTAATTTTACACACACCGATATTTCAATAATGATATATTATGCAGCCCTCGTAAAAACTTAGTGATTACTAGAGCATCGAGGTAAGAAGTGGGTCAGAATTCTTAAACAATATATTGTGTGCCAAATGTGCAATTACTAATCCCTTATTCTCTGTACTGTTTACCTAAAAAAAAAAAAAACCCAGCAACTTGACAGACAAATCTGAATCTTGGAGTCCACTTAGTTCTCCCCCCCCGCCAAGACTTTTCTGACACGTGTGGAAACTCGGTTTTCCTCCCATGACTGTAGATTGTTTGAGTGAATCACATTTAGCCACTGCGACGTGATTTCAAAGGCCGCTTGCTCCGGCTAGCTGAGCGGTAAAGAAACACGAGCGAGCCGCTCACACGTTTCCTCTTATTTTGCACCCTGAAGCTGAATCACGACACGAGGTCCAGAAATAGAAGCAGTTACATTATCAGTCATCAGGTTACACAATCCCATCCCGATAGGTTTCACACACAGAGGAAGAGACGGAGGGGGAAAATGGTTTTAATTTTGGGATTAATACCTAAACTGTGGAAGATTGTTTTCTTTTCATTCATGAATTGATGAAGTCATTCATTAAGTGCTCCATTTATTCATGCCTTCAGGCCACACGAGCTTTGTGAGCCAAACTGCTAATCACCACGCAGTAATAATCACCCCCGTCCCTAGCTGGTGAGAGTGAATGTGTGTGTGTGTGTGTGTGTGTGTGTGTGTGTGTGTGTGTGTGTGTGTGTGTGTGTGTGTGTGTGTGTGTGTGTGTGTGTGTGTGTGTGTGTGTGTGTGTGTGTCTGTGCTGCTGATGCTGGGGAGCGGGTCAATACCCATTCAGCTATTTAAAAACCTGCACTTGGCCAACTTTCCACCCATTCAGCAGAAAAACCCAGCACATGACGAGGTGCTTCTGAAACTCCTGCCCTTCCTCGTTCAAGGATATCGAACCGTCCACCGTCTCTCTGTCTCTCTCTCTCTCTCTTTCTCACACACACGCACACACATGCACAGTCATTGAGTCAGCATGAAACTAAAGCCGTAAGGCTCTGGAGGAAGTGGACAGCATTATGGTTTTCTGGGGCTCAGCAGACTACTGAGGAGGCAAACTGGGATCTGGAGGAAAAATGATGACAAAGAAGGCAGGAGGAAGAGGAGCAGCAGGGATGGAGGTGGAGAGAGAGGTGGCTACTGGGGCCACTTTTCCACACGTTAATGCCACGAGAGGTGTTTTATTAGGATTTTGTGTAATAGACCAACACACAGTAACGTATAACTGTGAACAAAGGTAAAATGATAGATGGTTTTCAGAAGAAAAAGGGGTGAAAATTGTGCCTTTTGTTTCACTCAGTACTTTGACACCCCTAAATAAAGTCCAGCTTCCTTCAGAGGTAGTTTGTACAATAACTCACACAGGTTTCCTGTCTAAAGAAAAAGAAAAGTTGTAATCTGAGTTTAACGAAGGATATACAGCCCTGGAAAAAATTAAGAGATTACTTAAAATGATAATTTTCTCTGATTTTACTCTTTATAGGTTTATGTTTGAGTAAAATGAACCTTGTTCTTTTATTCTATGAACTACTGACAACATGTCTCTGAAACTCCAAGCAAAAATTTAGTGTTTATTTGCAGAAAATGAGAAACGGTCAAAATAACACAAAAGATGCAGTGCTCTCAGACCTTAAATAATGCAAAGAAAACAAGTTCATATTCGTTTAGAAACAACTAAACTAAAGTTTTAACTCAGGAAGAGTTCAGAAATCAATATTTGGTGGAATAACCAGGAGTTTTTCTTTGGGGTTCAGTGCAGTGGTCTCTTATTTTTTTGCAGAGCTGTAGATATGAGCCTCCTATTGGATTGTTTCTGCATGGGCTGTTATTTTTCAGCAGGCAACAAGTTATTTAATGCCAACTGAGGCAATGAGGCAGCTTCTCAATACCTAAACAACCAGGTCTAAGGATGAATCGTGTGTGCGAAGGGCCGAATCATTAATGCATCAAGATTTCATCAAAATCTGAAGAAATTGCAGAAATTACTTCAAATTGTGTTGAGGTCTGTCCGTCAGATTATTACACAATGGGAGGATAGTGGGGGACCGTCGTCTCTGAGGAAGAAATGCGGTTGGACAAAACATCCAGAACGTTTGGTCATCTTTTAAGCATTCGGTGAAATATACCTGATAGAGCCATCATTGGAGGAGCTGCAGAGACCCACTGCTCTGGTGGAAGTATCTGAACACCAAAGTGTTATTGGTGCAGCCCCCAAATATAGTCTTCATAGAAGATTGGTAGAGAAAAAAAGAGCAAGAACAACGTTAAGACATGTTATTGCTGGCAAGCATGTTGTGTTTACAGCTAACACAATTTCTGGTAAGCTTCATCGATCTCGTGTGTTGTGTACGTCACATCCAAACGTTAGCAGTCGGGTAAGATCAGTTCTATTCATTTCAAACTTCAACAGAGTTGAGTCCAGGCCTCCAGCGAACAATTGGTCCAGACCCTCAATCTACACGAAGCGAAGCGTAGAACATGGGTTTGTTTTTTGACCTGGCTGAGTAGGTGGAGGTTCTGGATCAAACACCTCCAGGTTAGCACCAGGATTACTCCTGTTGTTTCATTCTTTATGTAGCAAGAATAAAAACTAAGGTTAGTCATTTCTGCAGGTGTGAACTCAAAAATTGTGGTCTTTTATTTTTTAAATATCCTCGGTGAACTTTCACTTCCTTCTGCTTACATCTGTGGTAATATGTCCAAGAGGCCGGTTTTCATGTTCGTATTCCTACTTAAAAGTGAAATTAAGTCATTACTATGACAACTTTTTTACACTAGAAATCATTAAAACAAGTATCCATCTCATCCCTACTAAAAGAGTACAATTAAAACATAGAGCAGCAATGTGTAGAATGAGCCCTGCAGACAATAACGCTCTGTTGTGGTAGACTGACAACAAATTGTAATGCTGTACTATGTAATGCTGGCATATTGCCCATTCCCAGTGATATTAATATGTTTAGAAATGAGAGCAAGGTAGTTTTTTCCACATGTAAAGATGAGGGACCATGTTTAAAACCAGCTGCTAAAACAATCAGTGAGCCTGTGAAGGTGTAGGAGACGAGGGGAGTGGCAAGAAAAGCAGACATACTCCAGGACGAGAGACAGCGGAGGCTCCATGTAGATTCCCACATCAACACAAATCCCTTCAGAGTTTTTCAGCTCCGCTGGACCAGAAACAAAGAGGGGGAAAGAAAAGGGCAAACTGAAGGCGAGTCATGGGGAGGCTGAAGGTGTACGCGGTCCACCCTTCAGGCCTCAGAAACCCTCCCGTCTTCCTGTATCAGTCGCCTATCTGTTGTAACAATCTACCACTGCCGAGTCTCTTCCTCCTCCTCCTCCTTCTGCTGGTTTTTCACCCAGGGGAGTGGGGCAGATATCTCTGTCAGATGGTCGGGAGTCGTGTCTGCAACAGTAAACTGAGTGGGGAGGAAAGAGACATCGCTGCACAGGGAGAGCGATCAGCTGAAGCCTGCAAAACACATCATACAACCACAGTTCCCCCTGTGAGGTTACGAGAGAAACGACAATGTTGCAGGTTCCTGTGGGAACACTGAAGACAATTCAGTCTCCGTGATTCATGGGAGATGCACGCAGGTTAGTGTTGCTGAAGCTCGGCACATTTTCAGAGGCGAACAGTGGTCATGCAGCCACAGAGTCGCCTATCGTCCATGCTGCGCGCTGCCTCGTGCCTGCAGAACACCCTCTGTGATTAGCTGATGAGGATGATTGGTGATGTTGCGCTCTCACCGCAGGGAGTTCAAGCCTGGCCATGTTTTCTAAGATTAGCCCGCACCACAGCACGACACACGGCTTCGGAGCACGCTCAGTGCATCACAGCAACGTACGACATCTCCAACAACACCGTGAGAGACGCAGTAACTAAAAGCCTAGCACAGGTGTAAATAATGCCTAGGAATGTACCACCTTATGACATGTTGTTAATCCACGGGTCGGTGCGGTTCAGTACAATAGTGTATCGGTTTCCAGTTTATCGGTTACAGTGGAGCCACTGGTGTGCCACAAAACAGCCCATTGACTGGGGGACAGAAAGACATCTCGTCAAGCATGCGTCACATTTTTCGTCACACTAGTAAGACGCCACATGAGACGTTTGGATTTCACCTCACCTGCCCAGTTAGAGTCCATTAAATTGTCAGCCTAACCGTACCGACCTGTGACAAACCACCACATAAATGTCCAGTTTTACTTCTATGATCTAAAAGAGCAATTCATACGTTTGATGCTCATTTGCAGTCATGTTGTTGAACAGATTTAATAAGACAAGAGAGACAACAATCTTTCACAATGGAAGATAATAGTTGTTAAGGCTGGGCAAAGGAAACTTTTATCTCAATCCTGGCTCCCTGGAGGTAAACAATTTTGTTGCATAAGATGGTCTAATATGAAACTTTTACAGAGTAGCTATGTAGTAGAAAAGATGCAAACTTTCTCATCCTGATTATTCTAACAGACTCACTTCTAAAAAGACTAAGAAAAATAAATTTCATCTTGTTTTTCAGATCTCATTGGTAGCAACGTAACATAAACCCGATGACGGAATGGAAAACTGCCTGGTTTCACGGCCATGTTGCAACGACCACTTAAACTTTTTTTTTTTAAAGAATTGATTTTAAGTTATAGGACGACGCAAATTAGTGAATGATTGTGACGCGGTTTCAAAACATGTTTTAAAGATAAGAATTGTGAGAACTGTGGTTTGATGTCCACTCTTTACTCTGAAACTCCAAAAGAAAATTCAGTGTAGCTGCATTCAGATGTTTTCTTTAATAAACAATGTATGTGTAATTTAATCTCAGACCTCATTAGGGAACAAACACCAAGAATCACCACAGACAAGTCAGGTTTTACAACGTTATCTCAAATTTTGGACATTTCACGAAGCATTGTCCTTCATCTCAACATGGCAACAACTCCACTGCAGACCATCAGAAAAGTATTTGCTACCAAGCATGTTGTGGACACAGTAAAAATGTGAAAGAAGGTGGTCTGGTCAGATGAGACCAAAATTAAACTGTGAACACCACATTTTACAAATCTGCATTCAAAAGCATACATCATTTTCCCTACATGTTGCAACACTGTGGCTTTTGGTGTTCTGTCACAAACGTTTGGGGTGTGTGAATACTTTTGCAAGGTATTGTATGTGGGAGAGTGTGTGTGAGTGTGTGAGTGTGGTGATTTTGGGACAAACAGACGGGGAACTCTGCTGCCGCAAAAGATGAAGTGGCAAACCTGGAATGAAAACTGAAGGAGATGGAGACAGACGATAGCAATCCCCATGAGTGGGTGATCAAAGATAGGAATCGTGAAGAGACGGAACCGGAGGGGTTAAACGTGGCAGCAGGAGGAAAAGCAGAAATAGGGGTCAGCTGAGATAAACTCCCCCCTTCATTTAGTTTTAGATCTGCTGCCTTCAAAGCGGACACTTGGTGACCTTTAACCTGATCGCTGATAACCTCGTCTCTCCGTAATGAGCCTGAACGTCGTGTGGGAGAGTCGCACCATCAGAAACACACACAGACAAAAGGAGGATTTTTCTTTTTCTTTTTTTTTCCCTCCATCCCTCCCTCTGGCACACAGACGGACATCATGAATGGGATCCAGGCCTGATCCAGACACTGATACACCCCGCTGCATGCAGCCACTGTCTCTGTGCAGGAGACCATGGGCGTGTTTACAGTATGTTACTGCAAACCGCAGATAAGAATCCGGACATGATGATGAGGAGAGGCAGATTTCCCCTGCACCAAATTACCTAAGTGCTTTTCCGGTTTACCTGCGATAGGGGGGCAGAGAGGGATTTCCATCCTCTTCCAATAACGTGAAGAGCAGAGCCTCACCACACACATATTAAACACATTAATTAGCCTCTCCAGCCAGACCGCCGTCTCCCTCTCTCTCCCTCTCTCTCTCTCTGGCGAGGTTTGACAATGTAAGCGTGGAGTGAGCTCAGGCATCCATATGGCAGCCGGCGATAAAGGACGAACTGCGTGGGAGATGCACATTGCACCGCTGACTTGTATTTCCTGTCTCTCACCCACCAGGTCTAACTGATTCCACAGATGACCACGGGCCTCTCGCAGAGCCGCGCCGAAGTAGAGAAACGCTGCACAACCCGCTTTATGTTTCACTAACCGGGATTAAATTTGGTTAATGTAGGAAACAGCAACAGGAAGTCGGTTCAGTCGCTTTGTGTGATATCTCCTCTTGTCTTGGTTTATCCAGCATTTTTTTTTTTTTTTTTTTTTTTTTTTTGACAAAATGTTTTATTTGTGATATTTTTAAGTAGAGTGGATCCTTGTTCCTTAAGGCTGTTTAGAGGATTTGTGCTTATTTTTGCTTTTGTTTTTTTTAACTGCGACTGCTTTACGCTTCCCACGTGAATCGCTCAGGCCTCGAAACTTCAGGGATGAGCTGGTTTTGCATCTGCAACCAATCAGTAACTGGATCTTTGTGTGTTTGTTACAAGCAGCCTGATACAAAGGTGCAACTGTGAACAATGTGAGAAATGACAAAGCAGACACAATTTAACAGATTTTAGCAGCAACTTGGAGGTTTTAATAACATGGCTTACAGTGTATAATCAGCTGAGGCAAGTGAGTCAAACTCAAGGCCCGTGGGCCAAATCCGGCCCGCAACAGCTCTTTATGTGGCCCTCTAGATCCTAGACTAAACACTAGGTGTGCTTGTTGTCAATCAAATCAATGCAGTTTTTATCCGTTTCCTGCCAAGTTATCGTGGAAATTCATGCAAAATCAACAAATCCCTGCACTTTTTTTTGCACTAATATGTAATTGGGAGTTTATTGCAGATTTCTCTCAAAAATTCTCAAAAACTTTCTCCCTCAGCCTTAATTGATGCCAGATTATAGACCATGATCTACACAATGAGTAATAAAAAGTCACATGTAACAAAATAAATAAGCATAAATATTGCAAATTAGTACCACCAACACTTTGAAAAAAATCACAAAAAGCATCACAAAATCCTTGAAGGACTGAAAAAATGTTCAAAAATATGATTTAGTTTTAAATATTGATATTTTATCAGTTTTTAACAGGTTTCATTGATACATTCTGGCACAACCGGCCCTTTAAGAGCATTCACGATCTTGATTTGGCTCAAACCGAAAATTAGTTTGACATCCCTGAACTGAGGGATGATGGATCCTTCAGGTTCTGGGTCTCTTTGGATTGTGACATTTAGCGATCTCCCACAGGACCACAGTATCTGCGTTGTGGACATTTTTCGCTTGTTTTTCCACTCCTTTACGCACCTTAAATGGCACAACGCCTCCTTAAAGTAGGAACAGATTGACCGAGAATTGATACTGGAAGTCCAGTGGCACAATTTCCATAGCTAAACTGCAAAAGTTTTGTGTGGGGATGCATCTACCTTCACATTTTAGCTTGTATGTCACTACTGGGACTGTGAGGTAAAGTGATCAAAGTTATCCGTCTCCAAAAAAAAAAAAAAAACAGGCTACAAACTAAACCTTCACAAGTGTAGCTCCTTTACTCTCTACAAGTCACTTTTATGAAGATTCAGTTTAAGACTCATCTGGCATTTGTGTCGCATTAGTTGCAATGTTATTTTTTACTTCTGTTCCAGCTCCTTATTTCATGCTAATTTGATATATTTTCTTTAATAAAATCCTCCTCTCTACTGTAAAGCAGACGTTTACGTGACTCCATTCGAGGATGTCCGTCAGGGATCAGAACTGCACTTCCCACATTTTATCTGGTTCAAACAGACATCAGAACAATGAGCAAAAGTAAAAACTTTAGAAAATATTGTTAATTTTAAATGCATTACAATTCAAATTTGAGCCATTTCTAAGGTTATTTATTGCCGTAGACGATTAAAATGCTCAAGTTGAGGGATAAATAAACAGAAGAGGACTAGCTGGGTTTGTTTACAGGTGCAAAATAAAAGAAGATGAACATGAAACGACAGGTACAGCCAGTGTGAAGTTATGTCTTCTATCCCCTACTTGTTGGCTTGCTTCATTAATTAAACAACAAGCTACGAAACATGACGCTGTGGTCTGATGTTGGACAGAAAACGAGTGAAAAAGTCCAGATGAAGTCCAAAAGAAACTTTGAAATAGTTTACTTCCTGCAAGCTGAAATATTAGGCGTTTGCAAAACAAAAAATGTATTTGAACATTACGCTTCTGTCAGCAGTGTACGTCAGTATTTAATAACGTGTGATGAGGTAATTCAAGGAGGAGTAAATCTGAGTGAATAAGAAGCTTCTTATTTGATCGTAGCCGTAGCATCTCATCAGGTCCCTTAGGAGACGTTGCTGTGGTTACTTGTCAAATCAAAGCAAAAATCAACTGATTTTTCTTGTCGTGTTTTTAGTGGATTTAGACCAACAAATATCCAAGCACGTTCTTAAACAGACAGATTTCCTCCATTGCTTATTGTCAACACCACTGAGCTACATGTTAGCATCACACCTGCCTGCTGGTTAACAAGTGAAGAGCAGCTGACAGATAATAAGAGGCAGGGGTTCTAAGTGAATAATGTTTTGGGTATATATTAATAAAATGTAAAAAAAGAAAAAAAAAGATATTGTTAACAATGAAATGGATGGAAGCACCGTAAACTAATCACAGATTTTAGCTAAGATGTCTTTAATCTGAGTTCATTTGGGTTTTTAACGTCATGGAGTGAAGGATGACCGGATCAGCTGTTTAAAAGTATTTTTAATGTTTGTGTGATTTTTTTTTATTTTTTTTATTTTAGAATGTGTAAAATATATTTTATGTCAAAATTCCCAAAGTAATATTTCAGCAGAATCCAGGCTTTAAACGCATGTCAGGATGGATCGGTGTTATCGAGGTATTGATTGTAAAATCCGGAATCAGGAGTCAGTCTTTAGACAAGCATCGCTCTCTGTGGGATCCAGGGGGCAAAGGTCAACAGGTATCTTCAGGACACCCATCATAAAACTTGTATTTTCAGCTTAGAATAACCTACCCTCACATTAAAATTTGTCAAACTGAGCCACAAAAAAACAGATCATGGTTTCCCCATGGTGACAGCGCTAATTACACGGAGCCTCAGGGTGAAACTGGACAAGGTTCACTTGAATCCCACTCCGGATCCCACACGCCCCGATTTCCAGAGACCAACAACAACAAACGCCTCTGATCTGGATCCCTCCAGCTGATCGGGCTGTAAGCGCCTCCCAGCCAGCAGGGCCTCCTCGGTCATGGAGAGAATCAGACTTATTAGGGCTTCATATTAACTGTCTGTCTGCTGACACACGAGAGAAAGTCAATAGCAGGCCTGAAACAGGGCCGCCCGCTGCAGGCCTATTTAAAGCCCACAGTGGATCGTTGTGCAGCCTGCGCGCTGCATGGGCTTCATGAATGGGAGTCGGCGGCAGCCTCCTGCTGAATGGCTGACAGCTCCCGGTCCGGATGAATGGGAGCCCGAACAAATGACTGTGGATCATCCGGAGCGGGCCTCTGCTGCACGGATCATCCAATCAGGCCGGGCTGGCTGGGCCGGACCGGAACGGACCACACTGTGCTCCTCCAATTAAGCCTCCTAAGTGGATTATCGGAGAAGCCCCTCTCTCTCTTTTTACACCATGACCTCCTCCTCTTCTTCTCCCGTTCCCTGTTTAATGCCACGCAGAGCCCGATGCGCACTCTGGTTCCCCCCCGTCCTCACCCCTCTCTGCTCTGCTCCAGCCCACTGCACTCGCTTCCCTGCCATCCGAACCCGAATCTTCCCCGCCAGGTTCCAGCGCGGACGCTGGATGAAGCGGGTGCAACAAACAAGCAGATTATTCACTAATCCTGCATTTTACTATCCGTATTATTATTATCATTATTGTTGTCCTTCAGGAAGCAAGGCGCGTTGTCTCGTCGGGAGATAAAGAAGGTGTCAGGATGAATAAACCAGGTCCAAACGCAGCAGCAGCAGCAGCAGCACTCACCTCAACACAGGGCTGCTTTCATCGGATCTCCGAGGCGATCCCGGTGGTTTCCAGTGAGGATGTTCAGTCGGTGCTATCAGCCATGGTTAGTCAGCCCCCATCCCCGCCCCTCCCCACCGGCTCGTCCGATGCTCTCCTGTCCGGTTTACAGGAGCTGAGCGGCGGCCAGCTCTTCCTCCATCTCTGCGCGGCGCACTGAGCTGCAGCTGCTGCTCAACACCGGGCTCTATCGCTCCACAGTCAGAAAACCAGCAGGAGCCGAAACGACACATACACACTCCACTTCCGGAGGAGACTTTCAGAATAAAAGCGGCTGGCACTGCAATCCCTAGAGCTTAGGTGCGGTTCGGCACAGTTAAAGGATATCACGGCCCTTGAAATCCCCACAAACCTGAATGTATGTTGTGTAGTTTATTTTTTATTTTTGTTGTTTTTAACGCGTCCAATCTGGTGAGGCCCGACAGATTTACTTTCACAGGTGGAGCGCTACAGCTTTCACCGTGATGCTCTGCTTTGAAACTATTAGAAATCGCCTTCGGTTTATTTCAAATGTTGTGAACACCGAGACAAAAACAAAAAAAAACAAAAAAAAAACAAAAAAAAGAAAGGAAGGAAGGGAGAAAGAAAGAAAGAAAGGTGGACAAAAGGTTCAAAGGGAAAGAAGGAGATAATACAAGTCAGTATCCCGGATGTCTGCCTCTAGACCTGCAGAAAGAGAGAACAAAACACAAAAGTCACGTCTCATAATAAGCGTTATAACATCACAAGCACACCGTACTTGATAATACAAGATGGATCACAGTTTTGGACATCTATAAAAAATAAAGCATCTATGAGGATCAATTTTTCAAGTTCTTTAAATTCCTAACTTGATTTAGGTCTGAACTTTGACTAGGCCATTTGAATATGCTTTGAATTAAAGGATTTCACAGCAGCAGAGCTGAGAGATGAACATCGTGATGAGACAATAATCAAAATCCCCAGGCTGTCGCATTTCTAACGTCGTTTTATTTTGAGGAAGGAGAGAATCTTCCACTCTCAGACAACCCAGACCGCACGTGTCAAACTCGAGGCGCGGGGGCCAAACCTGGCCCGCTGTAGCTCTTTATGTGGCCCTCTAGACTAGAAATAACATCTGGAAGTCCCTCCAGTTTTTCACAAATCCACAAAAGTTCACGCAAAATTCTCACAAAAATCAACAGATCCCCACATTTTTTCTGATTTTACTGAAATTTTTTTTCTCAAAATTGGCCTAAAAATACAATCAGTTTAAGTGACTGCTGTCTCAGCGTTACTTGAGTTATAGTCCATGATCGATATGGCGATTAATAAAAAGTCACCTTTGACGTCACACATTAGCACAAATAAAGTAAAATTTTCTTACAAATATTTCTAAATTAGCAAAATATGTGGTTTTGATTGCAAAAGAAAAACCACAAAAACAATCACAGCATCCTGGATGGACTGATCAGTTTGAAGAGATTATTTTTTTAATTTCAATATTATTTTATTTTAATAAACACTTATTGAATGCCAAAACAGCTATTTATTGATATTTTAACAGTTTAATGTGTTTTATCAATACATTCTGGCACAACTTTGAGAACATTCGGATTTTTTATACAGTTCAAAATGAAAATGAGTTTGACCCTCCTGACCTAGATGATTAGGAAAAGCTAATAAAAATGAGTAAAACAAATATCTACACATAAACAAAATCTTTTGGTAGCAAATTTCAGATAAACCCTTATACTACTGCAGTACAGTATGACACTGACCTCAGAGTGTTTTCAAACATCATCGACCAAGGGAGGAAGTGAAACCACTGGAAATGGGATAATTTGTCAAATGACCAGTTTTTTTTTTCCATCAGCTTTTTGCTGACCGTCTTTTGTCATCATCACAGAAATCAGCAGACTGCTTAGGTTTTGAAATAAAGGACATTTTCTGCTTGATATTAAGTTATTGGCCGTAACAGCAGCTTTATATTTAGCATCGTTATGTTTAACCCAACATGTCTGCAGCTATGTCACTCTAGTTCCAAGCAGCTGTGTTCATAATAAAGATATTTAACTTAATACGAAGAGGTCAAGACTAGTTAACGTTTTCCTTTCATCATATTTTCCACCGACTGCTCACAGCTTCTTAGAAAAACAGTTCATGACAAAACCGTAAACTTTCCCTTTAAATGTTTAGGCTCAAAGAAGCTTTTCATCACAGCAAACCTGATTATAGGGTTTCATCCAAGATATCGTTAAATATGAGATATAAAATGCGTAACTTCCCCATGATAATTACGAGATAAACATTTTCCTTCAGACTAGAGAAGCAGGAAACTTGTGCCGTAAGGAGTTTTGCTCTTGATATTTTGTCTATCTTGTCATAAAATCTGCAAAGTTAAAAGAAGTAAAATTCCTGGAATCAAACAGTTTGTGAAATAACCAGAAGAGGGTTTTTTTTTTTTTTCATTTGGATTCTTGCAGATTAAGTGGAAACTGGCAGAATCATCGACAAAGTTCCTGTTAAACTTCTCTTTAGTTTCAATTTCACCGAAATGACTTTGATAAACGATACCGACCTCAACCAGACCAAAAAAAAAGTTTCAAAGCCTTTTGTGGCTCGACTTGGTCCATCGTATTTCCCATCATACTTCCACTGTTGGGTTGTAAGCCAAAACAAAACAAACTTGCAGAAATCTCAGAAATGTCATTATTTTTTATTTATGTATTTATTGTTACTCCAGCGGGAAAGTAAACATTGATGAGCAATTTCAATCTTTTTAAAGTACCAAAAGTCAGATTTCTACGATGGTACACGCTGAACATTTCAAAATAATAAAATGAATACATCTTTCGACTGCCTAACAGCTGAGAATAACAACAACATGTACAATATACGTTTAGCAATACTGAACAATTAAAGTAACGAAAACAAACATCAAAAATTGAAGAGAGGACTTTGATAAAAACAGGTTTGTCACGTCAGGTTGACACATTTTCAAAGAGGTTTGCTCTATTTAAAGCTAAAGCATTTAGCTTGGTCTGCTACTGACAGAGTTATTGTCAGAGAACCGTATCGGTACTCGTCTGGAAAAGGATTTAAAGTACTTTGACAACTAGCCGATACCATAATGACCTGAAACATACCAGCAAATCCACCAGGAACTGTCAGAGAGCTACGAAAATGAAAGTTTTGGGCCAGAAGAAAGCTGATATTTTGACTTTATGAGATGCTGTGAGATAATTTCAAACAATAAATCTGCCCCCCAAAAAATCTTTGAGGTTAAAGTGAGGAGTGAATAAATATTTCCTTAAACTGATGGCAAAGACAAGCAGACGGCTAACAGAAGCTGTAGCTATCAGGAGCTAACTTTCTAAGTAAAAGAGCGTGTTGGTTGATATCTTCTGCAAAACAAGGTAACATCTGCTGTGCAACAACAGTTGAATAACTTTCTAAATAATAAAAGGAATAAAACTTATGCTATTTGAAGTTCAAAGAGCTGATATCTAGCAGGACATCCTCGTTTTGAGATGCTTTTCAGAAAAACAACCAAACAGCTCGGCGCCGTTCGTCTTCCCTCCATATGCAGGTTGTTTGGCAGAAACCGTGACTTCTCGTGTGCCTCGCTGCCGCTTTCCTCTCGGTAAGTGGCACAGCGAGCTTAGCCTCGGCGTAATCCTTCCTGAGAGGATCGGATCTGTTGAACGGAGGGCGAAAATAATCACCTGGTGATGGAGCGGGGATGATCAGCTGCTTCAGCGGGTCACCGGTTAGGCCTTTTGCCTTAATCAAGCCACAAATTAATCTCGTTTTCCAAACTCTCCACTCGGCAGCCTTTAAGCTTGCGATGAGCAAATCATTTACTGGCAGCAAACAGATAAACAAATGAAAGCACAGAGTCTAGGATTTATGCACTCAGTCTGCGCTGAGGTGTTTTTTTTTTTTGTTTGCTTTTTTGCTAGCAAAGCAGAAACAAATCTGTGCAAGTGAGGACATTGTGCGTACAGGTCGATCGATTGGACGACAGTCTGCTGAAATACTGATACATCATTCATGAATACTACAACTTAAATGCCAAACATTCTCAGAACCTGCATAGAAAACCCTTAATGTCTGATTGAGCTTAATGCTGTGGTGCACTTCAAAAGAAAACTGGGTCAGGTAGCAACACAATAAGTAAATCCCTTCAAATGATGCGATTCTCTTAAAAAAAGAGAAGATAAATAAAATTTATTTAACTTGTCAGATAACTCTTAGGAAACCATATTTTGTAGAAACCGCTGTGTCAATTATTTCCACAAAAATATATATTTTTAATACATTATGACTTGTAGGCAAGTTGTTTTTGCAGCCTAATGCAATTTATTAATTAAATCCCGGAAACTTCAATAACTTCAAACATTGTTTTTACACAAAAAGTTACTAGTGTTGAGAATAAATAATTATGTGCTTTTCCGTCTACCTCTTTTAGCTAGTTGCTAAGCTAATGCTAAAGGAAATGACATGTTAGGTAGCGCCCTCTTTAGGCCGTAGCTTACACAGAGGCCGACAAAGGGAATGGAAAACTTGTGTTGCCATTTTGTCCTGCCAACTCCTAAAGGTAGCATGAGAAATGGAGCAGGTGTATTTTGGTATTAATAAATGGAATTCATGAATTCAACTCGCTGACTCTTCTTCAACCTCGCACGTCAAGAACTCAGCATGGAGAACAAATAGATTATCCACACTAGTTAAAAGTAAGTTAGTTACTCTCCAACTCAGATTTTTTTTTTTAAGTGTCTCAATCTTTGATGCTGGAGGAAACAAAGTCCCAGAAAGTAAATCCTCATTTAAATCAAGAGTCACAAAGATCACAAATAGGATTAACAGGATTTCACATTCATTTACCGATGGAACTCAACAGGATGTGTTTGGAAGGTAATCTGAATTATGCCACTGTTGCTAATTTAAACACTGGAAAGAGGAATATCCAGTTGTGGATGGAGAGACGGTGCCGTCTCCCTCCGTAGATCCTCTCCTCTTATTGATCCGCAAACACTTCCTGCCGGAAGGACGGATCGACGGCCGCTCTTCCTCAGGTCCCTCCCTGCTGCTGCCGCTGCATCATCTCATCCACACTCTGTTCAGATCATCTTAACATCTATTCCTTTTAATTTCCGCTCCGCTGAAACAAGATGTCTCGGCTTCATCTTTTTGCGCTTAATGTGCCGCTCTGCTGGAACAGCATGACCTCCTGAGAGTCGTTCAGACTCCGACTGCAGACGGGGTGGCGAGAAATGAAGCCGATTTCCTGTAAAAGCTTCTAAAGTGGTTGAGATAGAAACTGGCCTCTTGGGGCTTTTTGATGACCAGCGTGTTAGCGGGATTTTAATAAGCAGAATCTGCTCCTTCTTTACCGTCTCCAGACCAGAATCTACACGTCAACACGCCTCCGTCCGGGCTAGTTTCTGTCAAGTAAAGCTCTGTGGTGCATCTTTTGGGTTCTTACCTGTTGGGCAATATCGGGGTTTTTATCACGATATTTTGCGGTACATTTGTGATATCGATAAAAGCGATGAGTATTTATTGCTTCTGTATGGCTATGCTACATAGCATAGCATTAATAGATGAACACAAACACTTTTCTTGGAAAACATCCATCTTCAGGACACCAGACACAGAAATAAGTGTGATTTATAACGCTAAGCTGCACACAGTAACCCAATTTATTCATATTTTCAAATTTATTGATACTTGAACAAAAGGTGGAAAAAATAGTAAAACAACCTAAAATATATTGACAGTTTTGGGGGCAGAGGGATGAACACAATTAATTGAAATTTGTTGTGACAATATTAAATTAAAATTCTTATTGTAGAAGCTTATGATAAATTATGAATATGATAAATGCCCAGTTTGTTACCTTACAGGCACTAATTTCACAATATTTTATTGGGATTTTTATGCAGTAGCAAAAAGACCACTTTCCAAGTCATGGGACAGATTCTCAACAATATTAGATCTGGACTTTGACTAGGCTACTCTAACCGTATCATTGTAGCCCTGACTGTACTGGTTCTTGTTAAAAGTAATTTTCCACCATAACCTTAAACTTTTTTCAGCCTCTAATAAGTTTTCTCTCAGGACGGTCCTGATGAGCTTCATCAGTTCTCCCATCAACTTCGAACAGCTTTCCTGTCCCTGTTGGAGAAAGTTCAGATAAACACTAAGCAGTTCATCTGAACGTGCGTGTTTTGTTTTTGTTTTTTTAATTGTGTCGACTTCCAGAAGCTCTGGGTTTTAAGTTAAAAATGCATGCCACACTTTCCAGATTATTATTATTATTAATTATTTTAAATTCATAAATTGTTTTCCTTCTATTTCTTAGTCGTGCTGCTGTGTTTTTGCCGGTCACTTTAAATGCCATAAATCCTGTCGTAATTCATGGTTGTGACCTGATAAAGGTTAGAAAACCTTTGCGATTCAATCTGAGCCAACAAAACATCCCATAATAATAATAATAATCTGTAAGTGTACTGGGGCCGCAGATTCACCTGCGATCAACGAGGCGCCAAATTAGAACCGACCGGGATCCTCAGACAACCTGCTGCTGGAACACCGCGATATGTGTGTGTGTGTGTGTGTTTGCGTCCTCCGACAGAGCTTTCAGGAGGCGATGTGTGTAATGATGTCATCCCATCCAAGCCGGGGGGGTTCGGCCCAAACATAGCACCGGAAATAACAGCGTCAATGACACGGTAAACAACATGAGCGAACAACAGGAAAGAATCGACGTCAGGACGTGCTCATGTGCTGCAAAGATTAAAAATGTGCTCCAGGTCTGACAACACAGAGACAGGAACGTCTAGTGAACTGAGTGAATTGGTTTCCTTTTTTAAATTATTTTATAAATGTGATTCATTTTAAATAACAGTAAGATTTCCATCTGAAATGCATTTCACCACCGCAGCACCACAAAGCTGGACCTGCACAATATTACCTGTCACTTAAATCAGGTAACTTCAGAAGTTTCATCATCTGCGGGTTTTTTTCACGTGGGCAAAATGGCTCACCACCCAGGGCGGCATGGTCTGGGGGATGGCACAAACAACACAGAGAAAGAGAGTCCATTCCATCTTTTAGTATTCTCATTAATTACTTTTAGTTTCTGTTGTCCTGATGGGTTAAGTCGGTAAAATTCAGCATGTTTGCAAATCTGTAATTAATTTAATCATCTAAAGGATGCAAGTAAAGGTTGCAGGATGATAGCTCCGGACTAGAATAGAATAAAAATAACTTTGTTGTGCCAACAACTGGAATCATGCAGATAAATGTACGTCACTATAATAAAAAAAAGAGAAGGTACAGAAAGGTCACATGTAGAACGTTAAAATAAATCTTGCTATATTCACACAGCAGGTGTTGATGGTCAATTTTGATCTTTTTCTGAAATTAAGTTTTTTTTAATTATTATTGTATGCAATTTTTATAAACAGATTGTGCTTCCGCCCTCTGCTGAAATGCGCAGCTCCCGTTCAGAAACAACCAATCATAGCCAGGGGGAGGGTCGTAGCGCTGTCAATCAGATTCACCCCAAAATAAGACTATTCAGTGCTCAGAGAAAGAATGGAGAAAGCCCAGGGGAACCATGAAGATAGGAAGAGAAAACACAAACAAGTCAAGATCCTCATAAAGACTGAATGCTGAAATAAAATCAAAACGTTTCAGTTTTACAGATTTCACACTTTGGCAACATCCTTTTCCTCAAAACATATCTGTATGCTGTGCTTCATATATCAAGTTCAGATTCCCTATATAGAGAATAAAATCACTATACTTTTTCAAAGCAGTTTTGCTTTTCTTTTTTTTTGTTTTCTTTTTGTGGCAATAATAAACGATGATAAAATCCATGACGCTCTCCCAGCAGTCAGTCTCTCTCTGAATGTGGGGTGAGCGGCGGGTCAAGGGGAGAGTTTTGGACTGGGCTCCGTATATCCGGCGTCCGGACAGGCTTCGGTTCTGATCACGTGTCCGACTGAATCAGAGAGCAAGGGGAGCGTTTGGCATGGAGTCACCTGACAGAGGAGGCCTGTTGCCATCGCAACGCCGTGGCGACGGGGTGAGGGGGCGACGCAGAGGAGGAGGGGGGAAAAAAAAACAACTTTAATGCAAACAGAAAACGAGCACGAGGATTTCAAAGTACGAGTGTTATGAGGAGCTGAAATATGAAGGGATTTCATTCTGACATAAAACAAAATAGAAACACACACACACACTTCCACACACACAGTGTTTGTATCCCCAGCAGTTTCTGGTTTGAGCTACTTAACGACACAAAAGGAGAGAAATGGTGCTGAATGGTGCGTCGCTTCAATGAAAGAACCTGAATGAGATTTTCACAGCCGCAGAGGAATGAATGAAGACGGAGCCTCTGAATGGAAGAGGGAGCGGAGAGCTTACCTGGAGGAAGAAAAAAAAATATAAAAACACAAGCAGAGAGGAACTGTTACATAATTCATCTCCCCCCGGAGGCTCTGCTGAAGCTCTGCATTCATTCAGGACGCAGCGTGGAGGAATTCAGGCCCTCACAGCAGCACGGACCACACACACACAGGGCCGGGCTCACCAGGATGTGAGCCCCTGGGCTGCAGCCAGGTTTGGTGACACGGATCAGCCACAACATTATGACCACTCACCTTAAATCTTTAATTTACTTGAGTAAATTGAAGATATAAGTGGATGGTGAGGGATGGTGAGGTTCCCTGTGGGTTGGGAATCACAGGAACTCCTCGATCCCTCCTCCATGTTGCTTGAATCCTCTCTGAGCACTTCTGAGGTAGGAGGATAGCGTTTCACTTGCATGGTTTCTGCAGGTTTCACCAACTCAAATTTAAGACCTTTTTAAGACCACTATGAATGAAATTTAAGACCTGCATCGTGACAGAAATGCACCAAAGAAAATCGCAAAGAACTTATACATGTTGGCGAAGATGAGTGTGTTCAGCCAACTGCAAATAAATCTAGCTAACTCTACCCTTGCTTTAGCTAGCATGAGTATATTAGCAGCTAGTTAATGGTAACCGCGACCGCCTTGAGTCACAGAACGCAGTGGAGATGTCTGCCCACGTAACGGTAAGATCCTGCAAGAAAAAAATAAACTACATGGAATAAATGAGATTAAATAGTCCTGCCACAACAAAATGTAAAACCAGGGATTAATGTGTTTAAGATTAATTTATTGCTTTCCCCCCCCGCCAATTAATTTAAGACATTTTCATGTCTTAATTTTGGATACATGAATTCAAGGATGTGTAGACGGGTGTCAACTCAAGGGTGGGTGAATGCAAATTTATACTTTCACATTTTTATTCGTGAACACTCTTGTTAAACTACGCATTTAATTTCTCACTTTAATTTTATGCACTACTTTTGTGTGAGTATATCCCTGTTACACCCCAATAAAATAAACAGTTTGTAGTCATTATGCAGAAAACTTTAAGACGCGCGTACAGGGACCATCCTTCAGATTTCCCTGCAAAAACTCCCAACATGGCCACTTCACAGAAACAGAACTAAAAGCCATGACAGATGAATAAGTCACGTTGACAATAAAACACAGCTTTACTGCCCTCTGCTGAACTCCTGCTGGAAATGAAAACAAACAAGAATATCTCAATCTATTATATATTTTTTCTTTTTGTCACCACCAAAGCAGATTACTTCCTCACGGGGGGGAAACGCGACATGAAGTTAGCTCTCCCGTCAGATCAGGCTGAATAAAGAGAGCCGCCGTCTGCAGTAAAAATAACATCAGGGCCATTAGGCTTCACTCAAGACCTTTTGTTATTCCTGATGGAGGCTGGAGCAGCTGAGATAAGCGAAACGGAGTAAGTGCTGGAGCCGAGGAGGATGATGGGGGTTGTATTAGGTGTGTGGGGTTAAAGGTGAACGGCAATGCGGAGGGCAGGATGAGGCCGTAATTGTGCTGAGATAGCTCGCCGTCTGCTCTGATTGATAAGCAAAACGAGGACGAGACGCAGCGAAAAGTGGAGGAGGAGGAGGAGGAAGAGAAGGAGAGCCAGGCTCTAATGGCCGCACGCTGAGGCGCTCCTGAAGAGGAGGCGTCTCATGAATAATGCAGACGGGAGGGAGGGGAGCCTTAAGTGGGCCTGCCGACGTTCAAATCTCCAATCAGCACATTGTGAGGTGTTTTTTTTTTTGTACTTTCAGTGCAGTTATTAGTTGGTTGCTTTGAGGTCATAAGGTCAACAAGAGAAGCTCAAATTATGCTAGAATATGAAAAAAAGCAACACTTCTCTCTGGGTACTCTTGCTTCCTCTCAGTTAAAACAACAAAAAAAAAACATGACACTCAAAGTTTGTTTGTCCTCCTGTGTGTGTATCTGTTGTTTTGGTCGTGAGCATTTTAATTTTAATCCTCCATATATTACAAAAATTAATAGATTTTTGTTGCTCTTTAACTTCAGCTAAAGTCTGTCAACTTAAACCTGCTTTTCCACTTCAATGCCTCCATACAAGATTGTATTCTTTATGTGAAATATAAACGCTTATGTTGACATTTTTGACATTACCACTACACTTCAATGCACGTTATTCAATAAACCAAACAAAATACGAATGCAATTCTGCAAAAAATAGTGTTTCATGTGTTTACCATTTGTTCCTTTTACTTATATATGCCTCTAAATAAAATCCAAATAAAAGCAATGTTATGAAAATAAAGCCTTTGGAAAAGCTTTAAGTGTAGAAACGGCAAAATCCATCAACTACAAGGATGGAAGATGAACAGATCGATGAGACCAATGGATTAAATATAGAAATTAGAATATTTTCCCAGTATTTCTTATATTATGCATCTCTTGGTGTATTTGAAATAGTCTTTCGAGTTGAAATACTATTTCAAATCGTTCATGTAGCAACGATTTCTTTTCGTTGCTACGTGAACTATATTCATATTTATGAAAAATAAAAAATAGAATGAAATGTTTATTTCTTGTCCACCTGCAACGGTTTTTGTCTTCTCACCTTACTTTGCTACGCACACGTCGACAATATGCTGCATCGGTCACGTTATCGTGTTTAAACCACAAACCTGACATATAAATGCGATTAATAATTCAGATGTGGGAGGAAGAGAGCCGGTGCGCCACATATGGAGGTCGCAGTCCATGATGCTGCGGCTCCAGGTTCAACTCCTGACCCGTGAAACCCAGCACTTTAAAAGGAGAGAAAAAAATCATTTACAGACGTAAATAAAAGCTGAAGGGAAATAAAGCGACTGCGGCTCGGAAAAAAACGACAACAGTCCACAGCAAACTGCTGCACGGTCTTTATTTAGAATACAGCTGCAAGGATGGGAAGGGAGGAGTAAGCAGGAAAACATGCACAGTAATGTCCTTAAGGATGACAGACTCAGTAACTCAAATCATTGCAGTGACATCAGTCAGGAAGCCACAGTAACCAGAGGATCTCTGCACCAAAGACAAATCAATAAAACTGCATCCAATTCACTTCTAAACACCATAAAATCAAGAAAAAACTGTATTCTTACCACCACGTGATCAGATCTTATTTCTACTGCTAACCTGTCACCATAGAAACCATCAAAAAAATAAAAATAAAATCACACAAAAAACCCTGGTCCCTTTAACTACACTAACCTTCATTAAACCAGAACACGATGTAAACACCATTTACAGTATATAAGTGATCCAAAACCATCAAGTCATAAATCTAGACCAGTAAAGCGTTTGCAGTTTATTAGAGAGAAGGAAACGGGGAATGAAAACTGTCCACAGCCTTAAAACGCCCTCTAGTGGACAGAACAGCTACTGCAACCAGAGAGGAGGAGAATCGAGGAGCACTGCTCTAAAGCGGGACAGCCTAAAGGTTCTGGTCGTTCTCATGGAAGCGGTGTAGGTGGTCAGCATACCTGGGAGAAAAATGGAGAAAAACATTTTTTATTTTTAGTTTGCAGATTGTTTGAGCCTTCAAAGCCAAGAACAGGACAAACGCTGACTTTTTAGCACAGAAAGCCGTGCAGTCTCTGCCGATGCTCTCGCTCCAAGCAGTCTTGTACAACACCTGGGGTAAAAAAATTAAATAATTTCAAGTTTATATATATATATATATAGTCCTATTTCTCTAAAGCTAAACTTCACACAGTGGTTTAACCGTTCCCTACCAGGAAGACCAAGAGGTGCAGGAACAGGGTGTAGAAGAAGGCGATGGTTCTGGCCATCTTGTTGGAGAGGATCACACGGCCCTGGGAACAGAGAGCATGGAGTGGGTCTGAGTTGGATCAAACACAGAGACAGAAACAGAGAGAAAGAGAGAGAGGGAGAGAGTTTCTCTTAGACGCACCAGACTGAGAGTTGCTTTGTCCCAAGGGCTGAGGCTCAGGTATCGACGCTGACGCTCCTGAACACAACACACAACATCAACGTCACAGAAACAGACAAATATCCAGCTTGACCCGCATCCAGGGTTATTTATATTATAAATTGAAACTCTTTCAAAGGTGAATTTTAACTTTATAATGATAAAATGCATTTTAAACACTAGGTGTATGCTGCCACTACTGATGATTGTTTCTCTTCCTTGTCGTTTTCAACTCGTCCTTCCCTTCAGCTCACACATCTGAGCTCTTCCGTTTATCTACCTTTAAACCACTAAAGGTTGGTTGGATTTCTGCAAATTAAAGATGCACTGGAACAAATGAAACACTGAATCAGAAACTTCAGGGAAAATATGAGCCTTCAATAAAGGGAAAAACAACTACTTGGACTCTACTGAGAGCGTTCAGGACTGCTTGTCCTGAGAACAGTGCGCTGCGTGTCTCATACTCTCTTGCTGAAGGAAGCAAATGGATCCAGTCTCTCCTCGTACTGGGAGGAGTAGCGCATCACAGTGTCGTCACTGCCTCCGGCCTGAAAACAACATGAACAGATTTTAGCTTCCCTTCATGCAATCTCCCGGGATCGACCTCCAAAAGAGCGAGGAAGACCCACTCTGCCCGCGTAGCTCTGCAGGAACTTGATTTTCTCGTAGAGCTTGATGTTGTCGGCCCTCAGGCTGTCCAGCTCGCCCTGCAGGGCCTGCATGGTCTGCTGCATGGAGCGGCTCTCCTGCAGGGGTCGAGAGGGGAATGCGTGAGGAAGAAACGGTGGAAACATAAACGGGGACACGTTTACGGTCTTGTGTGAGCGACTCACGGCTTCCAGCTCCTGGTTCCGGGAGCGGAAACGCTCCCTCTGGCTGGAGATGATGGACAGCAGAGAGTCCATCTGGCCCTGGGGAAGCTCGGGCTGGGGGGTCGCGCCTGAACCTGGAGGTGACGGGCCGCACACATTGACTCAACACCAAACTGTTATGGACTTTGGTTGTTTACATACAGGTGGAGTTGCAAACCGGGAATCTGCAGGTTTCAGCTAATCAAATTTAAAGAGTTTTGAAGGTCGTTTAAATGCAACATTGAATGACATTTAAGACCTAAAGCAAAACTAAATATTTTTGGGAGAACCTGCTGCATTACGATCGAGTACAGCAAGAACTGAACCCAGCTTCATTCCCATGATAGAGGCAAAAATACCAGCTAGCTAGCAAGGGTCCATTAGCAGCGTGTTAGCGGTAGCCTCAATCGCCTCGGGTCACAGAACGTAATAAACATGTTTGCGTGTGACAGAAAAGTACTGGGAATATTAAAAAACTACATAAAATAATGCTGCCACAACAAAGTTTAAGGCCTGCGATTAAGGTATTTAAGACCAACTTACATTTTTTTAAACAAATTCAAGCCTTAATTTTAGATGTGTGACTTTTTAAGGATGTGCGGACACCCGGTGTAGAGCCGATTTCTTTCATTTGTCTCATCAGAAGACAGAAAACACACACTCTGATCCTACACCAGATGTAATCTGTGATACGACAGGCAAAATTTAAAAAAAAAAATCTTTCAAAATTACATAACATTTGTACAAATTCTGCAGAAACTAATATTTTATCTTAGGGGTTAATTTTTTTTTATCTTAAATCGAGTAAAACCAAACAAAACTTGATCTTTTTGCTTCCCTGTTCTTACTACCAACCAGCAGTGGAGCTTCTTGTTATCCATTTTTATTAAACAATCCGTCTTTATTGTAAATATATTCTGCCACAGATTAATAACAGATGTTTTTCTTTTAATCTGAATTTAAAAGGAAAGAATAATCTAAACTGAGCAGAACAAAGTCAGTCGTGGAAAAGTTAGAATTTGGATTATTTTTTCTTTTTGTTTTCATTATTATTGTAACGTTTGACTTAATAAAAGGTGAGATTCAGGTCAGGCAGCCTTCAGCAAGGTTTCCGTTGTAAAAAGCTGCTCAGGGATTTTGGCCGGGTGCTTTTGGATTGCCATCAAGCTGTCACAGAAACTTTGCTTCCCATCGATAACCCCTGAGCCAAATCAAAGAACACTTGCCTTTCTGTTTTTAAGGGCTTGATTGTGTAAGCAGCACGCTGTCCTCTTTCTAATCCCTCAGCAGCTCAGATTAGGCAGAAAGAAACTCCTGCTCTGCTCTTCAATCGTTTCCGTCAATCTACTGCATAGTTAGTAATATATCTATATATACAGGTGCTGGTCATAAAATTAGAATATTGTGATAAAGTTCATTATTTTCCATAATGTCATGATAAAAATTAAATTGTCATATATTTTAGATTCATTGCACACCAACTGAAATATTTCAGGTCTTTTATTGTTTTAATTTTGATGATTTTGGCAAACAGCTCATGAAAACCCAAAATCCCTGTCTCAAAAAATTAGAATATTATGAAAAGGTTCTCTGAACGAGCAATAAAAATAATCATCTGAATCAACAAAGTAACTCTAAACACCTGAAAAAGATTCCTGAGGCCTTTAAAAACTCCCAGCCTGGTTCATTACTCAAAACCGCAATCATGGGTCAGACTGCTGACCTGACTGCTGTCCAGAAGGCCATCACTGACATCCTCAAGCAAGAGGGTGAGAAACAGAAAGAAATTTCTGAACGAATCGGCTGTTTGCAGAGTGTTATATCAAGGCACCTCAGTGGGAAGTCAGTAGGAAGGAAAAAGTGTGGCAGAAAACGCTGCACAACGAGAAGAGGTGACCGGACCCTGAGGAAGATTGTGGAGAAGGGCCGATTCCAGACCAAATTAAATTTTCATCTCCATAAAACTTTTCAGCAGATGGAAGCATGAAGTGCTCCAAAATCTTCTGATAGCTGCTGCATTGACCCTGCCCTTGATAAAACCCAGTGGACCAACACCAGCAGCTGACATGGCACCCAGACCATCACTGACTGTGGGTACTTGACACTGGACTTCTGGCATTTTGGCATTTCCTTCTCCCCAGTCTTCCTCCAGAGTCTGGCACTTTGATTTCCGAATGACATGCAAAGTTTGCTTTCATCCAAAAAAAGTACTTTGGACCACTGAACAACAGTGGTCCAAAGTGCTGCTTCTCTGTAGCCCAGGTCAGGCGCTTCTGCCGCTGTTTCTGGTTCAAAAGTGGCTTGACCTTTGACCTGGGGAATCCGGCACCTGTAGCCCATTTCCTGCACACGCCTGTGCACAGTGGCTCTGGATGTTTCTACTCCAGACTCAGTCCACTGCTTCCCCCAAGGTCTGGAATCGGCCCTTCTCCACAATCTTCCTCAGGGTCCGGTCACCTCTTCTCGTTGTGCAGCGTTTTCTGCCACACTTTTTCCTTCCTACTGACTTCCCACTGAGGTGCCTTGATATAACACTCTGCAAACAGCCGATTCGTTCAGAAATTTCTTTCTGTTTCTCACCCTCTTGCTTGAGGATGTCAGTGATGGCCTTCTGGGCAGCAGTCAGGTCAGCAGTCTGACCCATGATTGCGGTTTTGAGTAATGAACCAGGCTGGGAGTTTTTAAAGGCCTCAGGAATCTTTTTCAGGTGTTTAGAGTTACTTTGTTGATTCAGATTATTATTTTTATTGCTCGTTCAGAGAACCTTTTCATAATATTCTAATTTTTTGAGACAGGGATTTTGGGTTTTCATGAGCTGTTTGCCAAAATCATCAAAATTAAAACAATAAAAGACCTGAAATATTTCAGTTGGTGTGCAATGAATCTAAAATATATGACAATTTAATTTTTATCATGACATTATGGAAAATAATGAACTTTATCACAATATTCTAATTTTATGACCAGCACCTGTATATGTTGTGTGGTATAGAGAGATTTCAGAAATAAAGCATCTTACAGCACATAATGCTTTCCATTCAACTCTAAAATCTAAAAGAAAGACGTACTTGAGGGAAGGACGGGGTTTTTGTTTTATGAGGTAAGAAGCGTCTTTCTTTTAATGTCCACTTGTTTCCTGACTGAGTCCTTTGACAGAAACATGGCTGCCATCAACTGTGTCTTCTTTAGAGAATAACCCAGACTCAGTGCTTCTTTGTTTAGCTGAGCTTCTTTCTTGGACGAAGGAAATTAAAAATATATTGATACCATTGATTGCATAATCCTTTATTTTAAGGACTTCCGGCTCAGTTCTACTGCATCCCTTTCTTGAAGAAAGCTACCAACATTTATTAGTGCCATTAGCACCAACACTGACAATTCTTCGCCAGTTCTGCTTTTAGTAGCATCTCCTTCCTAAGCGAAGCGACAGAGGAAGCTATTGCTACTAATGATTAAGATTAGTTTTTTCGTTCATGTTTAGCTGCGTCTCTTTCCAGAACAAAAAACCAATGGCGGAGTCATTGCTGCCATCGACTTGGTGTTCCCTTCGTTTTCCTTTTTCATCCAAAGCCCTCTTGGCTTCACTCTCCTATACGTCTTTCTAGAAAGAAGCTACTGACTGATCTGTTTCTGTCACAGGCGATAAATGGACTCTTTGTAATCCTAATAGAAAGTGCTCCCTGCTCAGTGCTACTGATGTGATTGGTTTTTCTATCAATGAGAAAGTACGCCCCACTTAGTGCTTCAAAGTTTAGCTGCACCTTTCTCTCTATTGTAGATTATGAGCAAGGCAGGAACATTGTGCATATTTGAATTGACTCTCCAATGAAAAGTACTCACCGGAAGGTGCTTCTGTTTAGAGGACTGCATCCTTCCTGGTTGGCTCCATTTAACTCTTGCTATCACTAACTTGTTCCTCAAAGCCTTTGCTACTGTTGACTTTGTGTATGCTTAGTTTTTCTTTCCGATAAAAGGTACACCTGGTTCAATACTTCTCTGTAACAGTTTATGACTTTGCTATGATTAGGACTGAACTACATCTGATCATATTGAAATCAACTTGAATCATGTTTGTCTGCAGAAGAGAAGACATGTTTGTCGTGGACGCACCTGCGAATGCAGCGGAGGCCTCTTTGATGGGATCCGGGATGTTGCCCATGCTGCTGACCTCCGACCCGTCGGCGTCGGGCCGCGACAGGGAGGACATGGTCTGGATGGTGCTCAGGTCGTGCTCCAGCTTCAGGATGAGCTCCTTCTGCTCGGCGCTGGTGCGCACGGCGGCAGAAAACTCCACCTGCAGCTCGGAGTAGCGGCCTGTGGAGCACACGAGATCAGTCACAGGTTACAGACTCGTCACTTCCTGTGCGGAATGCATCGTAATCTGAAGCGACTCACCTGAGGGAGACGGCCGGAGGAGTCCAAAAGACCTCTGAAACCCTAACGATTCATTTTAACCTCAACTGACCTTTTTTCTCTGAGAATACTTATAAGTTTGGAAGCCGTTTTAAAAAAACCCCAAAAACAAAAACAAACAACAAAAGCACACTTTTAGTATTTGTATAAAAGAGATTTACTTCAATTATCACACCTAGGGTGCATGTGAATAATAATGATGATGAATCAAATGTCAATCATAACAAATACATTGTGAACGTTTCATACAGTGATATTGCTTTTCAATGTCGTAGAAGGGACTGTTTTACAGTGCTGAGAACAAACAACATGATACGTTTAGTAAATAGAAAGCTAAAAGAAACAATGATACATGAGGAAAAAAAACAAACAGAGGGACACCCCGAAGGACAGAGAAATAAAAGCATCTCAGGAGTGACAGAAGTGCTGAAGAAACCACTTATTTAAAAAGAATAAAAACATTGTAACATCCCTTTACAGTCATGCAGCCTCTTGTACTACAACACACACTTTCCGCTCGCTCGCTCACACATACACACACACACACACACACAAAATAAGCAGTGGGAGAAGTTATGAGGATTATTACTTCCACGTTGTTGATGGCGGTGTTGGAGAAAAACAAAAATCATCTAGAAACACTCTGAACCTGCTAAAGCCTCGACGAGCATCTTAAAGCTTTCCAAAAGAGGGAGGACGAGGGGGTGAGGACGATATGCGGGGGTGGAGATCTCCCTCCGGGTCATTTGGTTGTCAGACTACACTGTGGTTCCTGCTATGAGCGAACGGACGCGACGACACTAGGTAGCAACACGGAAATCTGTCGACCGCCTCCCGACAGACGCGGAGAACTACGTCACTATTTGGCTGTTATTTTTCCTTTTCTTTTTTTTTTTTTTTTTTTGCTTCGTCTTTCACGTCTTGAAATATTTTGTCGCCGCGGAGTTTCAAGTTCTTCACTGAAGCGTGAAGGAACCGAGAGTCGATGGTTTTTAACACGGAAGATGAGCCAACGTGAGCGCGAGAGGGAAAACAAAACGCACGTGGACGCACGGGCCGGGAGGGGAAGGGCGGAGGTGGGAGTAAAAGGGGGCGGAGCTTAAAAGGATGAGTATTGTGCTGTGCTATGTGGTAATAAATGTATTACTGAGTGTGCTATTAGTACAGCACCGCTGATTCAGAAAGTGTTTCCTTACAAAAAACCCACTTCATAAGATATATTCTAAAAGTTTTACAAAAAACATCTGAGGTTTCTCTTTTTTTTTCTTTCTATTTTTTATTTTTATTTTTTTGTTATTGTTTTTCTCCTGAATATGGTGACCAGTGCTGCTGCTGCTGTTCGGGCTTCCATCACAACTAACGAGGAACTACTACTTGAAAAACAGATCATACAGTAAAGCTTTCACAACTTCAGAAAACATGATATGATATACAGCATCTGTTACACCTTTACAATGTTATTCAACAGTGTATAGAATCATCTGATTTAAATTTGTAGAAAAATATCTGTGGATCATGGAAAAGTCCTGAATCGTCCCTTCTCTCCTCTCCTGTCTATCGAACGAGAAGCGCGCTGTGACAAAAGCGAATCAATCGGCACCTTATTTACACCCGTCTCTCTCTTCTTCTCTCCATTTTTTTTATTTTTAAAATTCCTCCTAAGAACCCATTTGAATTGGCACGCGTCATTATCAATACATGTAGTGCCGTTATCAATGTCACAGCAAAACCTGACGTAAAAACAGACGAAAGAAAAAAAGAAAAAAAAAAATTAAAAAAATGCCCCGTGAATAAATTCAGTGTTCTTACAGTGTACGCTGCTGTTTCTGCATGCTTCCTCCTTCATTCAATGCTCTGGCCTTTTGTTTTTCGCTGCTAGTTTATGTACAACACATGAAACGCATTGAGGGGAGGGGTGTGAAGTAAGTGGAGGGGGGTGTTTGGAGGTCGGGGGGATAGGCCAAACATGAGGACCTGGACTGAAACACGACTGCGGCTCAGTCAGGAGAACACACCACAGTTTGCACTCTACGAGAAAACGCTTTCAGTACCAAAAATGAAGTCTGTGATAAAGAAACTTGGATCTGGAGTGAGACATCAGCTGGAACTGTCCGTGTGACATCGCTAGTTTGGTGCCCTGCTTGGCAGATAAAGGCACGAATCTGATGATCTCAGTTTGGGATGAAACTGTGGCTGTAGAAAACAGGCGATGGTTTTAAGTGCTTCGTGTTTTGCAGA
Source organism: Poecilia mexicana (assembly GCF_051168715.1). Taxonomy (NCBI): domain Eukaryota; kingdom Metazoa; phylum Chordata; class Actinopteri; order Cyprinodontiformes; family Poeciliidae; genus Poecilia; species Poecilia mexicana. The sequence continues at coordinate 27,554,789 of NW_028263382.1, read as the reverse complement.
GGCTGTTGGGTTAGTGAAAAAAAAAAAAAAAAAAAACACGCTGCGGACGACGGATGTCTCACACCGTGGCGTCCGCAGGAAGAGTCGCTGCAGGTGCCTCTCGGTAAATTTGAAACGAGTTTGGATTCATTTTAAAGGTCAAAGCGAACAGCCAATGAAAACCCAGCATTCAGTTTCTGTATTGTCAAAAGGATAATGATATGAAAGCAGCTGTGAACACAACCCGGGTTTCCATGGCGACTCAGTAGAACCACAGGCCGATGGGCTCCATGCCACGCCGCATTAACGCAGTAACTCAAGGCAAAGTAGTCTTGATCAAACATACTCTTAAGTATTTTCGTGTCAAATGTTCTTATTTCTGCAACCTGCAGGTCCAAAGAGATGCTCCTAATAAATATAGCTAAAAAGTTTTAAAGTAACTGGGTAATGTTTTACAATAAATGTAACAAAACCAGTTTTTTTTTAGAAAGGTTTTAAATCCTTACCTGCAACAATAGAAAAGAATGACACTAAAAGTACCACTGATATGTTTTTAGATCTGTTTTGTCATTCAGTTAGAATCTGTGATTTTTTAAAACTATCCTATTATGTTCATCTTTACTTTAAATCATAACAATAAATAAAATGTCAGTTCTTCAAATATGATAAGAAATTCTCTCAAGTAGATATGTAAATTCAAGTGAGATTTACGTCTCTAAACGAGTTATTTGGCTCCTGATCTAACCAAATAGTCTAGTTTTCAGAGAAACTGAATCGTGGGTTTTCATAAGCTGCAATAATCAAAACAACCAGAAATAAACACCTTAAACATTGCACACTATGTGGAAAAAATAAAATAAAATAAAAAATTTGAGTTTGACTTTTTGGAATTGAATAAATAATCCTTCAAATCATATTTTAAATAACCAAGATGCATCTGTTTTAGAAAATCCAATTTCAGCAAACGCATCAGTGCAAAGACTCTGTTGGCTGACCAGGATGAACAAGTCTGGAAAAGGTGGTGTGTGTGTGTGTGTGTGTGTGTGTGTGTGTGTGTGTGTGTGTGTGTGTGTGTGTGTGTGTGGGGAGAAAGGCTTTAGTATGCAGACCAAAACAGGTGGTTACTCATAGTATCTACAACTGTACAGGACAACAGCTTATCGTGTCACACAGTCATCTGTAGTTTGGACAGGATTACAGTTTGTTTCGTGTGTTCGACATGGGACAGCCACCTTATTATTTTTAGTGTTCGGACGCGGGGAAAAAAAAAACAAAAGTCTGTGCTTGGTTTACAACCGCTGTTTAAAAAAATGAAAAATAAAAGGCAAACACTTCCCAGGACGCCTGGGCTCGTACTCCGTCGTAGTGTTTACAGACCCTGTCCGAGGTTTGAGTCATAAAAAGATCCTCCTAAGTGCTTCGTTTGCTAACTGCAATAGAAATTCTGCATAATCATAGGCTGGCTATCTCTGCTCGGTATGGCGCAGCACGTCCTGCTCGCTGGTACGCTTCTCTAATCTCAATTTGGCAGATATGACCTCTTTCAAGTGAGCATGCGTTCTCAAGTTTAGGTAATTTCATTTGACCTTTTCTTTTCTTTTTTATTTTTTATTTTTTACTTTTTTTTGTTGACTAAAAGAGTACAAATTCAGACCAGATAATTATGTGGGTGTGATAAATGGCTGGGCGAAGTCTGGCTAAAGAAAGAGCTGCATGCCCTGCTGAGCGTTAGTGTTGGGCTTGCCCCAAGGAAAAATAAAAAATGAACAACTAAAACATCATTATCCCAGAATAGAATAAAATAGACTAACATATATTCAGTGATCTTGATATGTCCTTTGATTCTCTAGCTAGCAATTTAAGAGCATAACAGTTGTGGTAAGAGCTTTTATGCTTATGGGAGCATGAACTGTAGCAAAAAAAAAAAAAAAACACATCTCCAAGCTATTGAAATGACACTAAACTTTAGGATTCATGAATATACAAACAAATGAGAACTAGTACATCTTTGTAAATAGTAACCAATACTGCCGGCAGTCTATACGTCTAATAATAAAAATGTTACTTGCCCTCAGGAACAGTATAATCCCTTAAAAAATAGACAACTCATATGATAAGACATTAAATGAAAAAAAAAAAAAATACAGCACCTATAAATAAGCAGAATAAAAACCAAACTATAAATGCAAAAAAATAGCAATAAAACCAAGCTACAGTAAATCATAGTATTACACTACTTTGTGAGAAGATTAATGCAATGGTAACGCATCAAACAGCTTAAAGAAGGGTGTCAGTTGTGCACTAGTAGTGTGTGCAAGTAGATATACGAAATATGACCCCACTCGTTAGAAACGCCCAACGCTCCTCGATCGCTCGCGCACGAGCACGTCGTGTGTTCGTGCATCCATGCAAACTTACGCGCACGCACGCGCACACACACTGGGGAGAGGGAGGCAGTGGGCTGACAGGCACTGAGGGCTTGTGTAGGACAAGGGAGGGAAGTGATATGCCTTAAAGTTTGTAGTGTTTACAGTAGAATTCAATGCAAAAAACAGACACACACACATCCCTGGATTCAGGATAGACTGGAGAAGAGTGGAAACTACTCACAATCGGTAAGGGTCGGGTGGAGGGTCAGAGGTCGGGGGGAGGTTGGGGTGAACTCACTTTGACGGAAAACCAGCAGAAAGTACACGATAATCGAGCTCAGCAGTTCGACTCTGCTCAAACTCGTCTCTTTTTTTTTTCTTCTTTTTTTTTTTCAGTCAAGAATCATAATATAAGTCTTAAAATTTTACTGTGTGAATTGACCTCAACCCTGACTGACATGCAGGCAAGTATAAATGCACACAAAAAGAGACACACACACACACACGCACACACACTCTTCCTGATTTGGCCTATAAAAACATGGTTTGTGAACAGAGAAAAAAAAGTTTCTTTTTCGTCAGTCGTGCAAACGCACGCGCACGCAGCTGCGGCGTGCACAACCTAGGAAAAAAGAACAACACGAGACACACGAAGAGCGTCGCCATGTCGGACAGCTACAGTACTACATGGATGCATCGTGTCGCGTCTCGATGACGCAACATTGTTCCGTTCTAATTCACTTGCCTTTTTCTTTTTGTTGCAAATTCTAGCAGTAACTTGTTTCTCTCTTCTGTCGTTTTTGCACTAATTAAAAATGCTTTCCTAAAATTCCCTATTTCGTATTCTTTAGAGTCGATAGACTGTGCAATCTCTTATTGGCAACCTAATTGCAGTATCAAAAACAGATCATCCGTCATCCTAAAAAGAAGAAGGGGGCGAAAGGCGGCAAGAAAAAGTCGCTTCCTTCCTTCCTTCCTCTTCAGATGAGTGCGTATGTTTGCGAGGAATTAAAACGATCCTTCTGGCCATCACATGGCAGTCAGCAGGACAGGATATGGGACAGAACAGGTCAAAGTTCATTGTCTTATTTCAGTAACCATGGCAGCTCAGCCAGCAGGCTTTCCACTACCCTCCAAAGAGCGTAGGAGTGACTTAAAGAAAACACGCTGCTGCCGAGAAGAGACGTACGCACCATTTAGGTGTATACACACACACACACACACACACACATAAAACACACACACACAGGTGCACGCCGACACAATCCCTAACGTACAAACACACACGCAGTGAGTGAAAAAGGCAAAGGGTTTGTAACAGTCACTCTACAGTGTGAAAAAAATGAGGCGTCTCACTGAGTGAGGGGAGGTTTGTGGACACTTGGGAGGTGAGAAGAAGAGGAAAAAAAAAAAATCTCCTTTAAGAAAGTGAGAGTTCTTGTAAGAGAGTTTCTGTCTCTATCGTCTATCAGTGTCTAATCACTGTGACAGCTGCTGTGTCAGGCCTTGCCTGTGATACTGAGTCCAGGTTCGAACCCCGGCTGCGGGTCAGACCCCCAGCTCAGGACTGACCAGTTCTGGTGCACCAGTGGCTGGTGATAAGGGGGGGAGGTACAGCAGGGCCAGAGGCCAGCAGGACGGCTAAGTGCTTTTTCTCAGTACAAAAACAAAAACAAAACAAAAAAAACTCAAGTTACAAAAAACCCAAAACAAAACAAAAAACAGGAGAGACAATTCTCTTATTTTGTTCTTCTACGTACTCCGTAAAATCTTCTTTTTAAGGGTTTGCCAACCACTCTTTGTTTCTTTCCATTTTATTTGTGGTTTTTTTATTTTTTATTTTTGGAAAGCTTCTATGCAATAAAAATGGCTGCTGAGCTTGACTTTGGCTGTGTCCGCTCTCCGACTGGAACAGAGCAGGAGGGGTTTCCAAGGTTAGAGGTCGTGAGGTTATGAGACGGTAAGGACGAGGGGAGGGGTCGGGGGTCGGGGTGGAGCTAGAACTCCCACTCTGACGGGTCCTCTTTGCTGGCGGCCTTCTCCAGCCGGTGGATGATGTTGTTGAGGTTGGCCGCCTTCTTCTTGCGCAGATTGTTGTCCCTGGGGTTTCTGGCGGGGACGTTCGTACTGGAGGCGGAGCTAGTGGAGGACGCCTCCGTGAGGCCGAAGATGCCCAGTCCGCTCTGCACACAGCTGGAGCCCGGCCCAGCCAAGCCCGAGGCACTGCAGTCCAACTCTGCGGGGGAGTCGTTGGAGCCCCCGGCCTCGGACTCTACCTCCATGCCCTGGTCTTTGCACGCTCCTCTGTGGTCCTCCAGGCCCACACCCAGGCCCTGGCGGGTCTCCACCGTGCCCTCGGACTCCGTCCCGTCGCAGCTGTCCCCTTCCCCTGATTTGGACCCGCGGAGGGACGGAGAGCCCCCCTCGCTGCCGGGCCCCATGCCCCCAGCCGCCTGGATCTCCTCTATGAAAAGCTCTCTTCGGATGCGTGACCTGGAGAAGACGGTTCAAAATATTTTTTTTTAATTTAACCACTAACCATGATGTTAATATTAGGAATACATAAAAATATAAACAAATCTCTCAAATCCCTTTTAAATAAACATCTTCTTGCCTAAACTGCAGTGACACAGGATTCCCTTAGTGAACGCTTGATCATTTGTAACAGGAGGCATCAGAAACTAAAACCATCAACGTGTGAAAAGCCCAGTTCTTTCTGTTTGAAAGAATACAGTGTAGGACTGATCTGTTTATTATTTTTGGATTAAGGGAATAATAATTATATTGTATTTTCTGGGGGTGAAGGTTAAAGGGCTAATTCGATTTTTATTAGGTGAAGCTAAAAACGCCACATGAAGATTTCTGGGTAAAACAAATTTACAGGCAAGTTTCGTTGCCATCTTCAGTGCAACTTGTACATATTTTTCGTACAGTTGAGGCTGAATTACGGCTCTGAATACATTGTCTTAATTAATTAATGTATTACTAAGTAAGTTGACGATTATTTCAACTATCGTTTCAACCCTACAAAAACTATTTGGTCAAATGTCCTTTAAAGAAGTCGACCTCATCCTCATTATGACTGGCTGGTTTGCTGACACTGACTGGGATTTAAACGTTCACTCAATAACACTGAGGTCAGAGTAACTAATAAACGACTTCTTGTTTCCACCCTCCAGCCCAAACAGTTCACCTCAGATACGAAGGAAATCTGTTGGGATTGTCAGAAATCACTGATGACTCAGCCTGTAAAACCAGCTGAACATTTATTTCTGTGTTTAAAAGTCAGGTTTGCACCAGAAGATTAAAATCTTTAACAGGCCAAAATTAATAGGACAATATGTTTGCAAACCTCCCGTCAGCTTTGTAAAGTCTGATTGAAGCATTGTGTCTCTTGCCAGTTGGCGTTCAGGATTAGATTCAGGACTGACCTGTAGTTATGAAACCAGTTGATGACGGTACTGGTCTTCAGGTTGAGCTGGGAGGCCAGCTCCTCTATGGTTTTAGGGGAGGGATAGGGCTTCTGCTGATAAGCCTTCTTCAGGGCCTCCTTCTCCTCGGGGCCCAGCACCACCCTGGGCTTCTTCAGCTGCTGCTGGCCCACCGGGCTCTGGGAGCCCTGCATGTAATCGGGCCCCGGTAAAACTCCGTCCACAGAGTGGCCGTCGCTCAGGGAGCTCAGCCGCCTTTTCATGTAAGCTGGAGAAAAACAAAAACACAAAAAGATGAAGTGAATACTTAATATTAATATTAATACTTAAGTATAAACCTGTACCAACTGATGGCTAGATGACATTAAAAAAAAGAAAAAAAAAGGAAAAGGCCAAAAATGTGCTTTACTTATGTACTATATAAATTCTTATACTTTATTCATCTTATTATACATTTATATGCATATAAAAAGAGTATAAATACAAAAAAGGACAGAAAAACAGGTGACATCATTGCTCAGATGTGTAAAAGTAGATTTTATAGGAGAAGATCTGCTGAAGAAGAAGCTTTTAACCAAATAGATTTTGTTTTATTGCTTTTGTTATAGGCTCCTTAAAATCTGGTCAAAGATGCCTTAAAGGGGCAGTGCTGGCCATTTTCCAGGCACATTATGCCACTTTATAGCACCATCAGTTGTTATAAAAATGCTCTGTACATCAAACAGGACTTAAAGGAAATTTGACTTCACAATTTAACGCCTTATAGAGCACAAACAAAAAAAAAAAAAAAAAGAAGATGAAAATTTGGAAAGATGTTTTTAAAGCGACATGCATTGATTCTCTCCACACCTGACTACAGGTTTCAGTGGCTCATGATGTGATGGAAGGAAGCATCATGTAAATGAAAAAGTGCAGAGCGAGAAAGAAAAAAAATTCAAAAAACCCCCACAACCTCATATCTTTCTGGTATCATGCAGCCCGAACTTAAGGTCAAAAAATGACACCAAAGACCTAACAGCTCCAGTAAACCCAGGCACCACTAGATGGTGCTCTCGCCCTTTCTCTGCATCTTTACCCAGCAAACAGGCAGCCGTGTTTACTGCGGGCACCAGCAGCTGAAAATGAACAGCTCGTGGCAGCTTCAACATGAGGTTGACATTTTCCCCAACCCCGATACACGCTGCCAGATATATTAATGTTTCAGGGGAAGAAACCCCTCAGAGCAAGGTTAGCGCTCTCTGAAAAGTTGCGCGCTGCCTCACAGGGCTGGCAGCGCCAGAGCGAGAGGTCAAATACGGTTAGTCTAGATTAGGTCCATGTCTTTCCTCTGGGCTCCGCTGGTGGCCCGGACCGCTGAGTTATTTTTATTTTTATTTTTTTGGTCAATACTCAGGAGTGCGCTCTCTGATCCAAAACCTCCAGAAAGATGTGAGCTTAGCTTGCCACGGCGGTTCTCAAATGGTAAAGAGATCCTGGACGGACGGGTTCAAAACCAACGTTTCAGGAGGGAAGTGCTTTAAGTGGGTTGTCGGTAGAGTCGGGGGTGAGGAGGCAAAGTCTGCTGGCTTTGTAGGTTTTTAACAAATCCCACCACCAGAGGATAATGCAGCACGATGGAGCGACAGAGAGAGCGACGCGCTTACGAATGATGGGCAAAGGGAAAAAAAAACAAAAAAAAAACACAAGCCTATAGACACTGATGATTATTATGATGATGACGATGATGATGAAGAAGAGTGCTGATGAGTGTGAGTAAGCAGCCCTGCGGCGGTCCCCGAGCTGTCACATCCAATACAGGATGTGATGTCTGCGGCCCTGATTGGTACAGACAACACACCAAGATGACTGTGATCTGCACAACATGCTCTGCTGTCCTGCACAAAGGATAGCGTGTGCGTGTGCCATTGTGTGTTCCTCCTAATGTATTTATAAAAATAAAAGCACTCCGATGACCACATCTCTGTGACCTTTTTCTTTTTTTGTTTGTTTGTTTACTAGTTTTCAAAAAGGAATTTCTTTGCCGTCTGTCTTTGAGCTTCTGCTGCTTCACCTTTCTTCTCCAGGCGCTTCATGTCCATGAGCTTCTCCACGCTGTGCGGGTCCTGGAGCCACAGCTGCATCCGGACAAACGGCTCCCGGCCCTTCAGGCTCAGCTTGTGCCAGGGTTTAGGCCTGGCCAGCAGGTCTGAGACAGAACCCTGAGTCAGACCCAGGATGGTCTCCCCGAACAGTCGCTGACCTTGTGGAGGAAAAGGGAGGGGAAAAAAAAGAAGAAAAAAAAAAAGGTTTGTTTTCAGACACAACATTCGGTGTATTTCATGTGTTTGTGCACTTTTTCCATGACAAAATTTAAGCACATTTACCGAGGTAAGTTTTCAAACCTTTCCAGCACCACACTTTGGAGATAAAAACAACAAATCAACGAGAGGCGACAGTTTTAATTTGCTATAATGTGACATCATTTATTGCTGAGAATGTCTTGTTATAGTTATATAGCAGGGACAACATAGACTAAAATATAACAACATTTTATGGTTTGAAATGTCACACAATAAACCTGATTGGTCTTAGAACAAGACACCAATTTACCAAAAAAATGCCCCAATTTTAATAACTCTGTAACGAGTAAAATATCAGAGAAGTACGCATATCAAAAGTGTGTGGTTTGAATATCAAGCACTTTATACAGAAATCAGCACTTTCCAAATCTTGAAAACAAAGAAATTCAAGCACTTTCAAGGATTTCAAGCACCGGTATGAGCCCTCTTTACATGATAAACACAAAATAGTGCTTAGTAATGGTGAGGAGGAAGGAAAACGACGCATGCAAATATTTTTACAAATCAAAATGTGAGAAGCGTGGCTTCGTTCAGCATCCTTTACTTTGATACCCTAAAATGAAACCCAGATGTCACAGAACTGGTGCGTTTATGTGCAATTTAATCTCAGCTTAAATCCAGATGTTCATATTGGCTACTACACAATCAGATTTGTACAAATTGTTGATGAAAGCAAATAAACTGTTTTATGAATTGTCTGTGTTTTCAGTTTGATTGATTTGAGTGAGATCAGAATAATGAATTATCAAACATGTCTGCAGTTAATTATTACACTGGCTTTTCACCAATTCATAATCTGTTAAGTCATATTTGATTACATCAACCCGTCCAGGGACTGCAGGTGGAAATTAGCTGTTTGTGCCATAACCCGGCACCAACCTTCAAAAAGGTTAATGAAATGTTGGTACTTTTGTCTCTGTGTAAATAAACAAACTGTAAACAGTTCTGTGGAGGCTTCACAGGTTTGCTAGGAATCATAATTTAGAGAAGAAACGGCTTCACGAAGACCAAGAAACACAGCAAAGCATGCAACTAGAGCTTTGGAAAGGAATAGTCAAAGCCCAAACTTAAACTTATATTCACCAACACTCCTTATCCAGTCTGACTGAAACTGACCTATCTCCAAAGCAGAATGTGCAAAAGCGGGTAGAGAAAGAAAGATTTGTGGCCGGTATTGTCATGTACGTTGACACCACCAAGTTTCAACTTTGCGAGCGACAATAAAAGCTTGCAAAGTTTCTTTGCAAGAAACAATGAAAACCATTTAGCAATATTTCTTTCACTCTTATGCACTGCTGGAGGCCAGTTCATCACGTAAAACTCAAAGAAAACCCATAAAAGCTTGAATTTCTATGTGAAAAAGTTCAACAGGGTTCAACATTTTCACAAAAAAAAAAAAAAAAAAAAAAAAAAAAAAAAAAAAATCAAATCCCGTGTTTCTTACCGAGGTTATTATCAGTTAGCACCTCCTTAACCTTCTTGGTGATGGCGTACGTGTCGAGCTCGGGAGACATGGCGACCATCTCCTGGATGCTGAGGCCGGAGTGGCCCGGTAGGGGCAGCGGCGTGCCGGGCTGGGACTCCCCACCCGAGGGGTCTTCAGACAGCGGCTTGAGGCCGGAGGACTGCGAGGCGAGGGGGTCCCCGGCCAGACCGTTGACGGACTCCTCGGCCGAGCTGAGCGGCGACTCGGGAGCGGGGCTGCAGCTCGCCGACGTCTTGGGAGTCCCCTCTGCTTGAGCGGAACGGACAGGGTGACAAAGACCATGCAGTTCAGGTGACATGTTGCATTATGTGTGTGCAGAGTTTCATCTCTTCAATGAATTTAAGATTTCCGTTAAAAAAAAAAAAGCATTAAAAAAGGTGCTTTAGTTTTCGGTTTGAAGCCTTTTTTTTTTTTTTGGCTTCCTCCTCTCATTCCTTCATGTATCTGTGTAGTGCTGCTGCGCCGCTCAGCAGGCTGGAAGAGAGCAGTCATGAGGAGCTGTCAGTGTACATTAGCTGCTGTTTACACCCCCAGAGAGAAAAAGAGACCCACGCGCACGCACACACACACGCGCGCGCGGCGCTGCCATCTGGCGCTGCAACACTAACTTGTCTATGACATGACAAACCAGCAGCTTGCTGGCTGACACTGCCACAGAACTGGGGATGTGGAGGGAGAGCAGGGGGGATGGTGGAAGCCAGGAGGAGGAGGGGGGAGTGAGTGACAGGCTGACAGTAAAAACTAGCCACTAGCGCTAATCGGCGTCAGGTGACGGTGTTGGGTCGGGTGAGGAGCGTGCGGACCGCGGGTCGGGATCGGCTCACCTTGGTTCTGGGCTTGCGGGACGTGCGTGTTCTGCGCCTGGTCGCCGTTGAGCCACGTCTGCATGCGGAGGTACGACGGCTCCCTGCTCCTCTGGTTCAGCTTGTTCCAAGGTTTGTGTCGAGTTAAAGTGTCGCTCAATATTCCCTGCAACACACAGTGAAAGAACAGCTCAGTCACGCCGGCGAATCCTGCAGGGTTTCCCGTCGCCGTATTCCGTTCGAACATTTCAGACTTTTCCCAGACTCTCATTTCAGGAGGAGCGGTCAAGTTTAGGTAAACGGAGAAGCGGAGAGGTAAATAGATGGATGGAGAGACAGGCTAATGGATGGATAAATAAATAGCTGGATAAAGTAACAGACTGATTACAACTGGAACGGTTAATCAAGATGGATCAATTATTGAAGTAACTGTCAGCTAATAAAGTGACTGATTAATTGTTACATGGTATAGATTTGCTAAAATACACTGAACAACACAGGAAGAGGAATAATAAAACTGTACAAAATAGATACATATATGGACAGAGAGACTAATACAACAACACATGGTGGAGGAAACCAAAGCCAGAAGTATAGATGAATGGAGTGATTCACAGATTGGAAAGATGGATTGATATGAATGGTAAGATTGAGAGAGAGATAGACAAACTTCTGACAAAGACATTGTGACGGGAAACGAAGTTTGAACTACTGCATTTTTCCACCCAATTGTCTTTTTCTACAACCACACAGACTCTGAACAACTCAAATAAAGTTTCATAAATTCTCCGGTCAGTGAAGGAACCCTGACTTCACATCAGGAGGAGGACACCCCTCTCGGCTCTCACCTCTTTGGAGTCCTCCTGGTTGTGGTTCTCCTCTCCCACCTGGCTGGACATGGCCCTCCGGTGGTCCGAGTGCATGTTGCTCCACCACTGCTCCCTCCAGTAGCCCCCTCCCACGGCGCCCCCGGGGCGGCTGGAACCCTCCGAGGGCCGGCCCAGCCTGAACACGCCGTCGGCCGACATGTCGATCCCTGAGGAAGCCCGGCCGTCTCGTTTCCCGCCGGAGCTGAAGTCCAGCACCGGAGACGGGGACGGAGGCGAGGACAGGTGGGAGCTCGGCGGCTTCTTGAGGGAGAGTGCCAGGGGGTTGTAGGGCGGCAGCGGGGCGGTGAGGGACGAGCCCAGGATGTCTCTCTGAGACAGAGACGCGGAGGAGGAAGACGCAGACGAGGCTTTGAGGATGGGCTCCAACGCCGCCTGCTGAGCCTCCATCTCCCTGCGCGCCTGCTCCAGGATGGAGCGGATGGCTTCGTCCGATCCGCTGCCCCCGCCGCCTCCTACGCCGCCTCCGCCCCCTCCTTTTAGCCCCGTGTAAGACGGCTGAGCGTGGGACAGGTCTATTAAAAGCAGAGGAAATGGGCAGTCAGGAGAGACACGGGCGCAGCGGCCGTCTTTAACGCTCCGGTTACCGGGGAGATGAGGAAATAAAGGAGAACTCACCAGCTTTCTGCACCTGCAGCTCTCTTTTGGCCTGTTCCAGGATGGACTTGATGGCTTCATCCGAGCCTGCCTCTGGGGTGCGGACGCGAGCCGTGATGTTACCTGTAAGGGACAGAAGGTGAGGTGGGGGGTCGGGTGGGGACAGGAAAAGACGACATGAGGCGTCAAGAATAAATCAGGAGGATACAGCCAGCAGAATGAATAAATATTCACTACAGATGTAGCTCTGCAACTCGGATCATCATCAAAAAGTTTATCTCAGCAATTCAGTTCGAAAGTGAAACTTGGATTCAGAGCAAGCAGAGTGATCAGTTTTAAACATTTATTTCTGTGATTACGGTGCGTAATAATAAAAACCCACATCTCTGGCTTGAAGAAAGCCAATCAAAAACGACTGAGTCTGGTCAGTCTACGCCTGGTCAGGGCTCCTTTTGCTTCAAGCACTTTCAGTCAAATCCAGCAGAGGTGCTGCTACGCTCAGCCGTGTGAGCAGAAAAATAAAAGGAGCGTCTCTGTAAAGCTCATCAACAAAAGTGAAACACGAACTCCACAAAAACACAAAATCTTACCAAGTATTTTTGGGTTTAGTTTCTTGTGGAAATTTCTTAAAACACTTGAAATTCACGTAACTTTTTGGCAAGACATGCAAGCTTGTTTTAAGTGTGCAACTTCCTTAATACTGACAAAAAAAAGTTCTAGTTCCACTGGCAGATTATTTCACTTATAACAAGATATTTTCCCCATATTGTTAGTGAAATAATCTGGCAGTGGAACTAGTACCTTTTTCATCGATATTAAGGAATTATTTACTTTAAAAAAAGCTCCCATTTCTTGCTGAAAAGTTACTTGTAAGTCTGTTTTGTCTTATTTTAAGTGCTCTAAGGTATTTGCACTAGAAACCAGGCCTGAAATCCTTGGCAACATTTTGGTTTTGCAGTGAAGCTGCTATGAATTTTTATGCCCGATAGCTGTGCTGCCTTTAGACATGATGGAATGCCGAATTGAAATGAAATCCGTAAATTTATATAAATCTGAAAAGAGAACTGTGTCAAACGGTCCAGTTCTCTTCTAGCTAGTTCAGCTATGACTTTGTTGCCGGTACTGGAGAGGCAGAACGAAAGGAGTAGACCGACTGTGGCTCCTTTAGCAGTTTGTCGTCAACAGTTTTTCCTATCACCCAACTTTCCCTTAATTTGCTTAAATGCATCACTCTTCTTTAAGATGCCTTTTTATGGCTCACCCTGTGCGTGGAGGGTGACCTCTGCATGACCGTGAGGGTCAAAGCAGAACACGTCTGCTCTTTTCTCTCATGTAATATTCAACTTTTCTGAGAAACTCCATTTTGAATTTCCATCAGCTGTAAGCCAAACTCAAAATAAACTAATTCTTGAAATGACTTGTACCGTGTTGAACACGGTGATGTGGATTTCAAATTTTATTGTGATATTTTGTGGTACCGTCGCGATGACAATATTAGTGATGCACGATATTATCAGTGCCAGCATTCAGCATCAGGCGATATTAGTCTGATAAATAAGATTTTAACAGATATTTACTTTTTATCTTGTTGCCAACATATAAAATATTGGCAAATATCAGTAGTAAAAGCAATATTAACATCTGTCATCCATATCAGCCTAAATTTTTATTTGGTGTGTCTCGAAAAATTCTGGCTAAAAAAAAAGAAGCTTTTTTTAAAAAAAAACTTTTTTCCTTTTTTTTTCCTTTTTACTTTTTCACCTGTGACTGCATGGCATTTATAGTGCCACAAACAAAAATAATGCCCTTGAAAAACATTTCCATTTGAAACAGGCATATTCCTGCCACTATCTGAAAAAATAAGTGTGATTTATATCAATAAACTGTCCACAGTAACAAGATTTACTCATATTTTCAAATTTACTGAAATTTGTCATGGAACAAACAGAAGAGAAAAATTTTAAAAAATAGCTTATTTAACAAAGTATCAAGAAAACGTTCACGATAATTGATAAACGATGCGATAAATGCCCACCCCTGACGTTGAATTGATCTATCTGAGAGTTTCATTTTTTTAAAATTAAATTACTGAAATAAATTATCTTTTTGATGACGTTCTGATTTAACTGATAGGCGCCTGCACTTCACAACACAAAGACCAACATTCCCACCACTGAACTGCACAGCGACGGCACTGGAGAGCGCCCCTACGTCGCCCCGTGTGGAGTGCACACACATGCACACTTCGGCGAATAAAAACACTCCCCACAGAACAACAACTACCAATAAAAGGCCTAAATACACATGCTGGGTTTTTCCTTTGACGCAAGTCGCTGGAACTGTGCGGTTGCCTTCAAGGCACATTTACATCTGTATGCCTGCCTGCAATTAATAAACGGCGTCACACACTCATACGCACACGCACGCACACACACCATGGATGCGGTTTACTCCAACACAAACATGCCACACAGACACAAACGTGCCAGAATCTCTGCATGTGGACGGGACAGACCTGTGTGTGAAGGTGTATCGGAGTGGGTTCTCCGCTTCGGAGCGTCCTGAAACACTCGGCTAAGCTGGGGCTGGCCTGAGCCCTCTGTTAAAAACAATACACCACACACTAAGTTACAGCACTTTGGTGTTGCTTTGTGTCGTCTTCTTTTTTTTTTTTCTACAGCTAGACTACATGGTGCCGCACAGCGTCCTGCACGTTGCTCCGCCTGATGGACATTATGAAAAAGGTGCATCTCTATAAATAATATCACTAAAAAGTGATTTTAGAATTTCATTTGTTGCATTTCAATCATTTTGAGGATTACGGCTTACAGCGAATAAAAACCAAAACGTCCAGTTTCTCAACGAAATGCCACTTTAGGTAGTTTCACTGGGTTAAAATTGAGATTTCCCAGTAAGTATTCAGCCATTTTGAAGGACTTTCACTTTTCCCAAATGATATAGATCTTATAACCAGGCCTGTCGCATTAACACATTTAGCTGGATGATAAATTGTCCCAGTAAAACCATTTTCAAGTAATATAATGAAAATGGCATAATAATGCAAGATCTCCCTCTGAAAGATCAACAGACTGGAAGTGGAAGACTTTTTAGATACACAAGGAGCAGCTCAAGATCCAAAAACGACAAATAAAGACAGAAATAAAATACACACACAAACAAAAATCATAAATGGATTATAACGTCTGTAAATAAAACTGCTCTCCAAAATAATATCCGGAGTTTATTTTAATTTATTATGCAACTAATTGATTACTTATAACCAAGATCCTAAAGCTGAAGGAGAAAGGGGAGGTGGTTGTGACGATCAAACGAAAATGTTGATGATCAGCATCAACGACATCACAATGTTTTGTTTTCCGAGAAAAGTTGGAGCAGAAAACAATCATCGGACCGACTGCTGACTTTATAGTCGTCTCTGCACCAGGCAGGTAAAAAACAGTTGAGTGGAAGTAAAAAAAAAAAAAGTAAAAGTAAATTTTGGATTTCATTTACGAAAGAAGTTGCCAGAGAATAAAGGAAGAGTTATGATGGAGACGTCACACAGACTCACAGCACTGAGGCAAAATAAAGTTCTTTCTCTGTTTTATGGGGAGATTTTATTACTTTTTACCTTACTATTATTATAAGTACTGCTTCTTTTTTTTTTACATTATTTTTACAGCACATTGTTTTAAAATGCTTTATAAATAAACTGATACTGACTGCTGGTGTTGGACTTTATACATGTAAGATTTCATTTCAGCGAACGTCATGCTTCTCTTTCACGAGAAGCTTAACCACTATGGTAATTTTTCAATTTTCAATGTAGCTTCTTGTTGGCTGCGAGCCAAAATCTAAATTCTGAAATTATTATTATTATTATATATTTTTTTTTTTACAATTTTTCAATATGATAATTGTATTTATTGAGATGCCCCTGTGAACGCGCTGACGTTTAGCACCTGTGGGCGGAGCGGTGGTTAAACTCCTGCCTGATGAAAGCCACGGCAGAAACGGACTCTGGCTGAAGCAGAGGTAGACAAAGTGCAGGTTCGGTTTATAATACTTTTTGTTCCACCGAGGCCACCTTCAATCAGAAATGTTCTGATGCGTTAAGAAAAGCAGGCCCGGGCTAATCGAATCTACCCCGCAGTTAACAGTACATCCCTGCCTTCCTCCTGGTTCC